>NC_133658.1:193898914-194201036 GCF_037893015.1 Macrotis lagotis | reverse complement strand
ATGTAAATTGCTCATGGCTAGGTCAAGTTAATATAATAAAAATGACAATTCTATCCAAATTAAATTACTTATTCAGTGCTGTGCCAATCAAACTACCAAATAACAATTTTACCAAACTAGAAAAAACATTAACAAAATTCATCTGGAGGAACAAAAGGGGAAACTGATGAAAAAAATCAAGAGAACTTATGAACAAAATAATGAAAAGGAAGGTGGCCTAGTTTTATGAGATCTAAAACTCTTCTATAAAGCAGCAGTCATCAAAACTGCATGGTACTGCTTAAGAAATAGAGTAATGGATCCTTGGATTAGGATAGGTTCAAAAGAAACTGCTGTAAATGACCCCAGGAATCTACTATTTGATGAACCCCAAAATGGAACTCACCATTTGACAAAAAAATGTAGGGGAAACTGGAAAATAGTATGGCAAAAACTAGGCATAGATCCACATCTTATACCCTATACTAAAATAAGGTCAAAATGGGAACAGGCTTTAGACAAAGAGCAACATCAAAAATAAATTAATAGACCAAGAAATACTCTATCAGATCTATGGAAAAGAGACAAATTTATAAACTTCAAAATGAATGATTTTGACTATATTAAATTCAAAAGGTTTTGCACTAACAAAATGCTGCAAAAATTAGAAGAAAAGCAGAAATCTGGGAAACATCTTCACAACTAGGACTTCTGATTTCTAAAATATATAGAGAAAGAGAATTGTAATCAAATTTATCAGGTTACAAGTCATTCCCCAATTGATGAATGATCAAAAGATATGAAGAGATAGTTTCCAATGAAATAATTAAAGCTATATATAATCATATGATAAAATGCTCCAAGTCATCACTGATTAGAGGAAATGCAAATTAAACCAACAATGAGGTATCACTTCACACTTATCAGATTGGCTATGATGAGGAAAAGGGAAAATGATCCATGTTGGAGAGTTGTGGCAGGATTGGGACATTGATGCATTGCTGGTGGAGTTGTGAATGGATCCAACATTTCTGGAGAGCAATATGGAACTATGCCCAAAGAGCTAAATAAAAATATTCATTCCCTTTGACTCAGCAATTCCAATTCTGGGTCTATATCCAGAAGATACCATAAAAAAATGGGAAAAGTCCTACATGTTTCACAATATTCATAGCAGCTTTTTTTTTATAGTGGCAAAGAACTGGAAATGGAGGGGATGTCCATCAATTGAGGAATGGCAAAACAAGCTATTGTACATGAATACTATGAATATTATTGTTCTCTAAGAAATCATAAATGGTCAGACTCTAGTGAAGGATCTGATGCTGAGTGAAGGGAGCAGAACTAAGAGAACAATGTACACATTGACAGTAACATTGTGAGATGATCAACCTTGATAGAAGCAACTCCTCTCAGCTCTTCAGAGAGCTGTATTAGCCTGGCTATGGATAATGCTGTCCCCACCAGAGGAAGAAAAACAAAAAAAATAACAAAAAATCCTTCAGAATATTATAAACAATTTATAAAAACTATCTTTTATGTATCTCTTTCTCTTAATCCTCATTCCTAATACCAAAAATGATCAATCTGTAATCGTTTGTCAAAAATACGTATGTACAATGCTAACCTGACTGTTCGCCCCTGAGGGGAGTGGGGTGGGAAGGTAGAGTGGAAAGAAATTTTGCAACTTAAAAATATCCAAATGCATATGGATGAATGTTGATAAGACTTTCATAACACATTAATATTGATTTTTTTAAAGTTTTTGCTAGGCAAAGGGGTTAAAGTGGCTTGCCCAAGGTCACATGGCTGGGTAATTATTAAGTGTCTGAGGCCCGATTTGAACTCAGGTACTCCTGACTCTAGGGCCTGTGCTCTATCCACTGTACCACCTAGCCGCCCCTAAAAAGCAGATTTTTTTCTTAGTTTTTTTTTTTTTTGTAAGGCAAACAGGGTTAAGTGGCTTGCCCAAGGCCACACAGCTAGGTAATTATTAAGTGTCTGAGACCGGATTTGAACCCAGGTACTCCTGACTCCAGGGCTGGTGCTTTATCCACCATGCCATCTAGCCGCCCCATAACATATATTTAGAAAACTAAAATATTAATTAAAAAGGAATATAATAAAAGATGAGTAAAAAGCTAGAAAAGGACCATCTTAAAGAATTTTATAGTAACTCAAATTAAGCACCAGTCGAAGTATTCTTATCCCTTATGAGGTTCCATATTAAGATATCTGATCAATCAACATAAAATTCAGTATGACCAATCACTCTAGCTAACACTAAATGTCAGGTATTAAATGGCTAGACATCTAAACCCAGAGTGAATTTATTTAGGGTCTCTGACCTGGCTGTTATATAGCTAACTGCTTTCTTGTTTTGGGTCCCCCCCCACACACTTGAATAGTTTTCTATTGCAAAGGGTAAATCTCAGAGGTAGAGTGACTCTCAGCAAGAATTTGTGCTCTTCCCACAACTTTGTTTATAATGAGCGTCTTAGAGAAGGAGGTTGTCTGTGGGTAAATAATACACAATCCTTTTGGTGCTGAGTATGCTTTCATTATTCATATGGATCACTGAAGTTAAATTCATATTGCTCAATAAGAATCACCAGAACAAGCATATTAATCTACTTTTATCAAGCTACAAAATAGTTTTCTGGTCTGTATTGACAGACTAAAGTATATATAAGGAAATGGTAAGGGCATGTCTTTATTTTTTCTAAAGAATAAATATATTGTTTTTCAAAAGAATAAAATACATTATAACTTTTTTTTAGGTTTTTGCAAGGCAAATGAGGTTAAGCGGCTTGCCCAAGGCCACACAGCTAGGTAATTATTAAGTGTCTGAGACTGGATTTGAACCCAGGTACTCCTGACTCCAGGGCCGGTGCTTTATCCACTGCGCCACCTAGCCACCCCTAAATTATAACTTAAGAATAAATATTTCTTGGGTCATTTCCATTAATTAAATGATTAATTTACATATATACATATTATTGTACAGTCACAGAGATATGTGGCATTTCCAAACATTATTATGTAAATAGTTCAGTTTCCTATTTAATTCAAATTTTTAAAAATATCAGTTTGACAGGCTATGTTGAATCTTATCATATACTTGAATCGTTTTCAGAGAAAATTATATTTTAAATAAAAAAATCAAACTCTACAAAACTCAACATGCTAATGGAATATTTCATTTATATATTAGATGTATAACTTTCCAAAAATAGAATTGATAGGTTTTTTTAAAGTTCTTTCATAATGTTCTATTTGGATAATAAAAAATAATATATGAAATAATGATTTTAAAAAAAGAATAATTATTGGGAATGGTTGTTCATCTCAATCCTTGTTATCAGTGATGTAGAGGATGGATTGCTTGAATTTGGGAATCTTGAGCTTCAGTGGGCTAAAAACCAATCAGGGCTATGCACCATACATGGCACCAATATGATATTGTCCCCAAGAATGGGGACTGCTACAGGACTGTCTAACCAGCCTAGCTTATAAACAAAGAAGATCAATGTGTGGAAACAAGATTGAGAGTGGTTGTACTTTTAGGCTGGGTAAAGAAGAGACCCAATCTCAAAACAATAATCATAATCATAGTGATGGTGATGATTATGATCATACTGACAATAGACAATAATATTTTTTTTGACAACAAATAGTAGAATGAATGATTGCAACTCAGATTTTCATAACACTAGTTTATAACAATTTTTTTGAGGTCAGTAGAGCAAGAATTATTGATTCTATTTAATAGATGTGGAAACTAAGACACTAATAGACATTAGTTTCATTTAATAGACAAGGAAATTTATGTTGAATGTATTTGCCTGAACTCTAATGACTAATTTTAGAATCAGACTTAGAGATATTTTAACTACAAATCTAGTAATTTTATTACTTGACAGTAATATGTAAAATAATTTACTTCAGTATTTTGTTTCCATATGTATTTAAATTTTAGTGTATTTATACATTAAAATTATTATATTATAAATATATATATATATGTAATATTGGGTAAATATTTTGGTATCAGTCCTTATTTTTCCTGATAGGAAGAAATTAAAATTAATTGATACATTTATGAAATGCAACCTTAGCTGCTCTAAAAATTTTCTCACAGTCCAGGATATTATATATATACATATATATATATATATATATATATATATATATATGTATATATATATAGTTCAATCATTAATATATGTACTAACCATTTCAAGATTGTTTTAAATAAAATCTGAAATATGTTAATCATCACTGTTTTAATCATGAAACTAAATTGTGTTTCCTTACAAATACATGCACAAATGATTTTGGACTAAATTAAATGAGGGATCATTAAGCAGAGAATAGACTGAATCCTAGAAATTTTGTGTGGTCTTTTACAAGCTACTTTGCTTGTGTAAGCATTATTAATCATGGAACTGTAATATTTGCCAGCTAGGTCTTGTTCCTTTCCAAAGCATTAATGTCACGTCAGACCTGGGAGGTTAGAATTATTTAAGTACATACTTCATTTCAGGGACCATGAATATTCAGTATTAGGTTCAGGGAAAGCTGTGTTTTATTTTATTTCAATGTAAAAATAAATGCTACCTGGGTTAGGGTGGGGAAGGTTTGAAAGATCAGTTCTAATCTCTTGGATGGCTTTCAAAAGATGCTATATAACTATCAATATGATACTTCACTTACCTACTACTCATAAATCACTCATTTGCAATTGTTCTTATGAGCTCAGTGAATGCAAAGAACATATTCTTTACCTATGTATCTCTCTCCAATACTTGGCATGTTAAATGCACATAGAAGAACCTAATAAATGTCAGTTAGATAGCTGAATGATTATTGCATTTTATTTCAGGCAGAGATTTGCTCTTATACCTTCAGGTGATTGAATGGTTTTGCTCAAGTTTCAAACATCATTCAGGGCCAAGTTTAGTTATAGTAAAGAAATATTGTCCCTAAATTTCCTTTCAAGTACCAAAATGTTCTTGTTTCTTAGAGGATCTTCCATTATAGTATAATAAAGTAGAGGTGGTTATTAATTCAAGAGACTTAGATCAAAATTCTGCTTATTATACATGCTGCCACTGACAAGCATTTTCTTTTCTTTTCTTTTGTTTGTTTTTGTTTTTGTGGGGTAATGGGCTTAACTGATTTGCCCAGGTTTGCACAGTTAGTAAATATCAAGTGTTTGAGGCTAAATTTGAACTCAAGTCCCCTTGAATCCTGGACTGGAGCTCTATCTACTATATCAACTAGCTGTCTCCTAGCATTTTCTATTTAATTTCAACAGACTATTTTCCTCACCTGTAAAATCAGGACAATGGTACTTATCTCACAAGCACAGGTAGTCTATGATGAAAGTGGATCAATATTAAGCACACACTCCATGAAGGCTTATTTATTTTCACAAGTGTTTTGTCAGAATCCAATAGGATCAAATAATATTCCTAAAGATTTTAATAAACCTTAGAATCCTACACAAGTATTAAATGATACTGGAATGCTGTATATTGCATCAATATAAAGTTTTCTATGTGTCCATGATCTCACATGAGCCTTGTCCACACTTGATGAGGGACTTGTCTTTTCTTCAACTAGTCAGCAAATTATAACCTGCAGGTCAAATCTGGTTTATCATCTGTTTGTGTACAGCCTGTGTACTACAAATGTAAATCTGTGAACAAAATGTGGTTTTCCAGACCTTGCACTGAGTATTGTTGGAGCAGTAACAATAATGTAATGGAATTTTGAAATTTGCAAAATACTTTACAAATATTATTCCACAAAACCCCCTTTTATACTTGAGAAAATTTGTTTTAAGTGATTTGTCCAGAGTCACACAACTAGTAAATGTCTGAATTGACTTTGAGGGGAAAGGGGGCAAATCTGAATTCAGGTCTTCCTGATTCTAGGTTGAACACTCTCTCCATATTAAAACAATTCAGAGGTTTTTTTCCTTTCTCAAGGTGAAAGATGGAAATTTTCAGTTGAGGGAAAATAAGACTTCTTTAAAATTAAAAAATCTTTTCTCTCTAAACTTACTAATGATCTTTAAATTGCCAAATCTAATACACTTTTATCAACTGGCATCCTTTTTGATCTCTTTGTACTCTTTGACATTGTCAATCCACCTTTTTTCCTACTCTCTTTGTTCTAAGTTTCATGATATCTTTCCTCATTTGTCTCTTGTTCTGGATCTTCGTTTAGGTCACAACCAGTGACAGTGAAAGTTCTCCAAAGTTCTGCAAAACTATTTCCCCTTCTCTTTATGTACCATTTTGCTTGGTAATTTCATGATCTACCTTGAATTCAATTATTAATTTAATGCTTATTATTCTCAGATCTATTTATCCAGTCCTAATCTTCAGATTCATATCTCTAACTACCTATTAGTTATTCTAAATGTGTAGCTCATAAATATTTAAGATTCCACATATCTAAAACTAAGCACATTATCTGTCCCCTACTTTCAACCATTCTAAACTTCCCAAATAACACTGAAGATACCAACATCTTTCCAGGTGCCCAGGCTCACAAGCTACCTATTCATTTCAACTCCTGACTGTCATTCCTCATGTCCAATTCCTGTCAATTTTACCTATAAAATATCTTATATTAGCAATTTTCTCTCCTCTTAAATTGCCAATACCTTAGCATGAGTTCTCATCACTTAGTGAATTGACGATTGCAATAACCTTTGGTTGTCCCAAGTCTTTCTCACTACAGTCCATGCTCCCTTTAATTGCCAAATTGACTTTGCTGAAGAACCAGACAAGGTCACTGTCTTATTCAATAAATTCTAATGGCTTCTTATCATAATTAAAAAATCCTCTCTGGCATTCAAACCCTTAATAATCTGATCAATTTCTATATTTCCAGTCTTATATCTGCTTTTCTTTACATTCTCTCTGGTCTGATAATACTGGCATTCTTGCTGCTCCTCCCACATGATACACCATTCCCCAAATCTATATTTTCAATGCTAACCTCCTTGCCTACAATTTTGTTCTCTCTCATCTCTGCCTCCTTACTTCTCTTACTTTCTTCATGTTCCAGCTGAAATACCACTTTCTTCTAGAAGATTTATTCTTCTTACTGCTTATGCATTCCCTCTGTTATTGCCAATTTATCCTGTGCATGTCTTGTTTGGATATAGTTTATATATTCTCTCCCTTAATAGAATGTGAATTCCTTGAGAGCAGAGACTGCCTTTTAACACATTTTGTATTCCCAGTGCTTTAAAAAATTCTTGGAACTTAGTAAGCAATTAACAAATGCTTTGTTTGCTTTTTACTTGATCTGATCTCAATATATTGTTGGTAGAACTATAAATTGGTCCAAATATTCTGGAAAACAATTTGGATTTATGTTAACAGCGATTTCATTTTGAAAAATAAACTCAGGACTTCATAATTATGAAGGAAAGATTTATTAAAACCAAAATATTGTATTGCTTTGGTAACAAAGAACAAAGAAAAAATATCTAAACTTCAGTTGGGCAAAGTCAACATAAAATGGTGGGATTTATAGATACATATATGAATGTAATAGAATATTATTGTGCAGTAATTTCACTTTGAATCAGTACATATGTCTTTACAGATTTTTTCTGAGAGCATCCTGCTCATCATTTCTTATAGCAGAAGAGCATTTCATCATAATCATAAGCAACTATTTGTTCAGTCGTCCCCCAACTGATGAGCATACTCTCAAATTCCAATTTCTTGCCACTAAAAAGAACTGCCACAAATATCTATCTATCTATCTATCTATCTATCTATCTATCTATCTATCTATCTATATACACAAAAGTCCCCGTTTTTTTTGTTTTTCATCTCTTTTGGAATACAAACCTAGTAGAGGCTTTGCTACTCAAAGGGTAGGCATAGTTTTATAGCTGTTTGACATAGTTCCAAATTTCTCTACAGAATAGTGAAATCAGTGCACAATTATACTAAGAGTACATTAATGTTCCATTTCCCTACATTCCCTCCAAAAATTGTCATTTTCCCCTTTCTATCCTACTAACCGTCTAATAGGTATAGGGTAGTACCTCAGAATTGTTTTAATTGCCATTTCTCCAATCAATAGTGAGTAAGAACATTATTAATATTGTGATAGATAGTCCTGATAACCTCTTCTGAAAACTATTCATATCCTTTGATCATTCATCATTTTAGGATGGCTCCTATTTTTAGGAATTTGACTCAGTTCTTTATATACTTGAGAAATGAGGCTGTCATCAGAGAAACTTGTTTCAATTTATTTCAGTTATTATTGTTAACTGTATTTCCCTCTCTCCTACCCTCTCCCAATAATTTATTTAACTCTCTCCTTTCACCCTGTCCCTCCTCAAAAATGTTTTTCTTCTGACTACCCCCTTCCTCAATTTGCCCTCCCTTTCATCACCTATCTTTATCTCTTTCTCCTCCTACTTTCCTGTTGGGTAATACAGATTCCTATAGTCAATTGAATGTGTCTCTTTGAGTTAATTCTGCTGAAAAGTAAGTTTATACATTCCCCTCTTACTTCCATCTTCCCCTGCACTATAAAGTTTTTCTTGTCTTTTATTATGTGAGAAAATTTATCCCATTCTATCTCTCCCTTTCCCTTTCTACCAATATATTCCTTTCTCACTCTTCAATTTTATTTTTAAAGATATCCTTTCTACTCACACCTATGTGTTTCTCTCTGTCTCTCTGCCTCTGTCTCTCTGTCTGCCTGTCTCTCATAAGTTATCAGCATTGTCTTCCCATGCAGGAAAATAAACAGTTCCATATCATTGCATCCCTTATGATTTCCCTTTCCTTTTTATTTTTTATGTTTCTTTATGAGTCTTTTATTTGAAAATCAAATTTTGTGTTTAGTTCTGGTATTTTTATCAGAAGAGTTTGATCCACTATTTTATTGAATATACATCTTTTCCCCTTAAAGAGAGTATGCTCAGTTGTGCCATGTAGTTGATTTTTGGTTATCATCTGAGCTCTTTTACCTTCTATATTATCATATGATCGATTCATGTAGAAGCTACCAAATCTTGTGTTATCCTGCCTATAACTTGATAATACTTGAATTGTTTCTGACTGCTTGTAATATTTTCTCCTTGGCCTGGAAGTTCTGGAATTTGGCTATAATATTCCTGGAAATTTTCATTTTTGGATCTCTTTCAGGAGGTGATCAGTGGATTCATGTAATTTCTATTCTACCCTCTGCTTCTAGAATAGCAGGGCACTTTTTTAAAATAATTTTTTAAAATAATTTTTGAAAGATGTTGTCTAGGTTCTTTTTTTTTTTGATCATGGCTTTCAGATAGTCCAATAATTTTTAAATTGTCTCTCGGATCTATTTTTCAGAAGAATTCTTTTTACAATGAGATATTTCACACTGTGTTTTAATTCTTTTAGTTTTATTTGATTATTTCTTGATTTCTCATAAACTCATTAACTTCCATTTGCTCAATTCTAATTTTTAAGGAATTATTTTTTTCAATAAGCTTTTATGCCTCCTTTTCCATTTGAACAATTCTACTTTCTAAGGAGTTTTGTTCATTCATAAATTTTTGTGCCTCTTTTTTCAGTTGGCCAGTTCTGCTTCTTAAGACATTCTTTTCCTCACTGACTTGTTGTATTTCTTTTACCATTTTGCCTATACTGGCTTATAAAGGGTGTTGATTTCTTCAATATTTGTGTGTGTGTGTGTGTGTGTGTGTGTGTGTCTCCTATACTAAGAAGGTTGACTGATTTTTCATGATTTTCTTGTATCACTCTCAGCTGTATTCTCAATTTTTTTCTCCATCTCTCCCATTTGATTTTCAAAATCCTTTTTTCATAGTTTTCTTAGAGGTTTTAGATTTAGGAACTTTGACTACTATTATCTTCTTTGTATTTTGAACTTATCACTGCTTTATGACCATATTTTTCCTATTGTTTACTCATTTTCCCAGATGATGATTTGATCTTAACTCTTTGTTAAATTTTGGACTCAGATTCCAGATAAAGATGCATTATTTCCAACTTCTGGGTTTTTGAGTCTTTTTTCAGAGATACCTTTGGGACTTGTAAGTTTTTAGTTCTTCCAAGGCAGTATGATCTAAGGAGAGGTGTGTTTATGACTTTCCTGACCTGTATATTACCACAAGTATTTTTTTCTGTCCTGGAACCACATGTGAGGAGGGCCCCTCTTCACTATGACCCCAAATTATGGTGCACTAGTGCCCTTCCTGACCCTGGGACTGCCACCAAGGCCTAGGAATGGGATCTGATTATCAACAAAGCAACAGAGTCCTGCTTCAGTTTTAACAAAGAAACCCCTATAATTAATTTCCTTTTGACACCTCACCTCCTGTGGTTTGAAAGCTCTGGAAGCAGCTGTTGCTGCTGACAATTCCGTGGCTCTCAAGACATGCTTCTTGATTGCTGGTGCCTGCTCCATTCTGAAATGTGCTGCACCTTAACTCAACTTGCCCATTGAACTTCTAAGTTGCCTTTGGGCTGATGTCACTTCTTCAGGCTACTGGAGCCCTGGCCCTGATTTCCTGGGACCAAGCTAGCCAAGCCTGGGCTGGACTCTGCTTCTCCTGATGACCTTCCATTTACCTGGAAATTGTTTTCCCCTGGGTTTTATGGTTTCTATGGCTCTAGCATTAGTTTAGAGTCATTATTTAAAGATATTTAGAAGGGTTTGGGGGAGAGCCCAGGTGAGTCCCTGCCTTTACTCTACCATTTGGTTGTAAATGAAATTTTTAAAAAAAGACACATTTTGAAATGGTTGTGGGAGCAATTAAACTACAGACCATTTGGGGTTTTCTGGAAGGTAGGTTACACAGCTGGTTAAAACTAATGTTATCCCCCAAAAAGAATGCAAAATGGTGTATTTTTCCTATTCTCTCAGTCTCATCCTCCAGGTTCTGAAACTTTCCTAGTGACTCCCTTTGTCTCTTCTTACAATAGGTTTAATTCTAGTCTTTGTCTGCATTCCTAAACAAGATATTGTTTTCTGCCTCTGGGTACTTATCTCATTGCCTTATCTTTGACAATGGCTTTTCATAAAAAAATCCAAAACCAAAAAAAACTTATTCAGTATGATATTATTTTAAATGGACAGATGAGAAACCCAAGGCAAGATACTTATCTGAATAAATATTTAATAAATTCTTGCTATCTTGTAGGTTCTAGGAATGCAAAGTCAAAAAAAAAATGATCCTTGCCTACAAGGGCCTTAAATTCTAGTGTAGAAAATGAAATTTAAAATAGATGGCTTTGAGAAAAAGTCAAAATAAGTTATCTAGGTTCAGGAATAACAGAGGAAGGAGGGAGCACTAACTGTTAGAAGGATCATAGAAGAATTTTCAAAGACCCACCACCACCTTTACAACCAAGCCCGGTGGGGAGTGAGGGGAAGGATTCTGAAAGGAAGATTTCAGCAAATAGATCATTTAGGAACTATGAAAAACATTTGAATGTCCAGGGGAGAAGCTGTTAGGTAACAACTGATATGAAGAAGCTGTTATATGGGGAAAGAGTAATTGGGCTAAACAGAATTGCTGAGCTGGGCTGCTAAGCAGTGCAATCTCTACCCAAGCCAGACACTCATTCTGCAAGTACATTTCTCCAACTACACTATGTTGCCTCTTACTGGTTAAAATTACTTACAATTATGTAATTATTACATCAGTGGACAGTACCCACATTAGAACCAGGATATCTAGAATATCTTAATTTTAATACCACTTTTAAAAATGTATAACTCTAGAAATATACATTTCTAGGCTTTAGTTTTTTTTATCATCTGCTAAATTCATGGTTGGACTTGGTTAGTCCCAAGTCCTCTTACAGATCTAACATTAGATGACTTATACTGCTTTATTGCATATGAGGGCAAATAGAATATCTGTCTCACCTTTTATTTTTAGGACTGTGTAACTAAACTATATTTCATTTTCAAATTACTAAGGGAATTCATACAGTTGGGGAATTTAGTTATTGAATTTTATTCTAAAAGATGCTGCTACGTGAGCAATTGAACAGTGAAACATTGCTCGCAGAAGAAGCTGGTATAAATTTAATTGATAGCCATTCTGAAGTTTGATGGATTGATGGTAAAATATTCTAATTGTATCTGTAAACAACTTTTTTTAAAAAAATGGAGAATTATCTATTGTTGTTTTCCATACTGTCAAAAGATAGAAATATATGTAAATAAGATGAATATACATTTTTGTTTAATCACAAGTATATACATAATTATAAGTGATTATATGTACATATATATTTATGGGTATGTAATATATATGTATATATATATCCTATACTTAAGACCATACATACTTATAAATGTTTACATAATAAATGTATATGTATATATTTTATAATAATTTATCCCTATTGACACTATTTCACAGTTGATCAGTTTTGTGATATGGATGAGAAACATATTCTTTGAATTACAGATGCCTCCATTTCAGACTTCTTCAAATCTTCAGAGATTTCTTCAAATGAAAAAGCAGAGAGGTTAGGCTATTTGAACAAAAGTCAAACAGATTAAAAGGAATAGAATTAAGAATTCCAGCTCAGATTTTTGGAGCTGAAATTCAGAAATGATTTTTACATAAAATCAGTTTTTGTAGTGACAAAGTAAGTAGGACCACACTTATTTTTGTAATTCCTTTTTCAGGAAGAGAGAAAACAGGAAAACATACACTTTATTGAATTTCCACTACATTGTGCTTCAGTTTTCTCCATGAAATTGCATAACTCCTTGGCCTTCTCATTTTTACATGGCATGCCACTTTTTTGTCTACATTTTTCCTTTCTCACAATCCATCTTTTTCTTTAACTTCAAAAATATCTATTACCAAATGAGAAAATATTTGCAAAATACTTAGCACAGGTCCTGGTACATAGTAGGCATTATAGATATATTTATTCCCTTTTTCTTTACTCAATAGCTTTTTTGTCTTCTGTTGCTTTCTCTACTGCCTACAAGAAGTAAAGAATAACAGAATCCTATTCCAAAAGAGTTTTAAATTCTCATCTTATTCAAGATTCTGATTGTATGACTTTTAGTCAGTTATATAAGTTTTCTGAGCTTCCCTCTCCATCTATGAAAAGATGAAGTTGGATTAAGTGATCCGTGACATGGCTTTCCCATTTTGAATTTTATGATTCTGTGATAATTATTATAAAAATCTTTTAATTTTAGAGCCAAAGTGACTCTAGAACAAAGTGAATATTAGTAATTGAAAGGGGAACACACTTTCTTACTCACTTGGGATCAATGTACATCTTTGATTTATTAAAAATAGCTAAATTTATCTCCTATATTTATTATAATCCTAACACGATGTAAAAATATTAAAGCATAGAAGAAAATGACTGATAGATGAATTGAAGCTATCTCCCAATACTGAGATAGAAGATTAGACACACTGAATATTCCAATACATAATTGATTGGCCAATCCAAAAATGTTAGACAAAAAAGGATTAATTTTAATGTATTTGTTGAGTCTTGGACTAGGGATTCTTAAAAAATCATTCGACATTAAATGAAAAAAGTTACTGAATTCTTCTAACCTTTTTTTCCCCAGATATATCCTATTACATTTACACACAAAGGAAGTATGTGTTTGTGTGTGTACATATACATAAATAATAGGAATAATATTTATGACAGCAAAAATTTGGAAAAGAAAAGTATGTCCAAATTTTAAAATGGATGAATAAATTTTGGAAATGAAAAAAATAGAATAAAATGAATGATGTATGTGAAATATTCAGAGAGAAAAATGGATAAACTTGAATAAAATGATGCAGAGTGAATGAAACAGAATTAAAAAACATTATACACAGTGTCTATGCAAATAAAGACAACAACACTTATGTTAAATAAAATATCCTTTTTGCTAATAATAAATAGAAAATAGTAGATAGAAAATGGAAAGTGATGTGTTGTTTGACTTAATCACTGTAGTTAGTTGTTATTATTTTTAAAGCTCTTTAGGGAAAATGTATTTTTGTTTTCTTTTTTCAGGAACATAATGTACTGATTTCATAATGAGCAGTATTCCACCCTCTATACTAACTTGAACTCTAAAGTAACTTCTAAATGTGTACTAAAGTATTATAAAATTTATCAAGTCCCTATTGTTACATTTAATGCAATAAACATTTACCAAACATTTATAGTATAGAAAACATTGTTTTAGGAATCAGGAATTCACTAGAAAATATTTGTGACGTCAAAACCAAGTGAATCAGTAAAAAATAATGAAATTATAGTAGTGATAGTAACATACATGAAGTGGTGTTTGAATTTGGTAATTGTTATAATTCAATAATAATATTTTTATACTTAAGAAAAGTAGTTGAAGTGCAGTAATATAACAATATATTTTATGGAAACATAAACAACTCATCAATATAATTCTTATCTTTTTTTAACTTATGTACATGCACATTTCCTATTTACAAAATTTCTTTCTACCCTTCCTCCCCCCTCCCCCCAGTAGGGAACAATCAGGTTAGCATTTTACATACATATTTTCTTAAACATGCTTACAAATTAGTAATTTTGGATATGAGGAATTAGGATTAAGGGAAAGAGATACATAAGAGATAATTTTTTAAAGGTGTTCATCAGTTTTAGAAGGGTTGTTTTGTGTGTTTTGTTTTGTTTTGTTTTTCTTACTCTGGTTAGGGATAATATAGTCCGTAGCCAGTCCAATACAATTGTCCTCTGGACTGTCGAGAGAATGGGACTGTCAGATATTTTATTTTTGCATTCATAGTCCTTAATAAGTTCTTAAAAATGCTTGTTGAATCGATTAAAACCAAGTAGTAGGCTTTTGGAAAGGATGTAAGGGGACATATGCAGACATTAGAGATCAAGTTTAGATACACAATTTGAAAACCAAGTTCTTACATTTGAAACTTGTTTAGCATATTATCTTGGGGAAAATTAACCAGCCTCTCTAGGTTTTAGTCAAAGAACAGATCTTTGCCAAATGATTTCTAAGGTACCCTTCTACTCCAAATCTTATGATCATACTGTTAATCAAAAACTAAGCATGGATTAAAGACCTACTATGAATCAGACAATGAAGCAGGAACTGAGGATAAATAATCTTTGTTCTATCAATGGAACCAAACAAATATAAAATATGTAAAAAGCAAATTCAAGATAAGAGGATAAACTATTTGAATCTAGGGTATGAACTTATAGAGTATGTAGCCCTTAAGCTGAGCTTTAGAGAAAACTAGGGATTTTATGAGGCAAAGAGACGAGAGAGTTCATTCCAGGCATGGAGGACAGGTTATTCAGCAAGGAAGATAAAATATCATGCAAGATGAACAGTAAACAGAATCACAGAATGAAGAGGACTTAAAAGACTGGAAATTAAGATTATAATATTAGAGGTCATCTATCTCCTTGCCTATTAAAAGAAAGAATTATCTCTAGACAGTAAGAAAAAGGTTAAAGAATCTGACTTGTTGATCATGCTATTAATATTTGATTATATTAATTAGAAAATGGCATTATTACTTTTAAATATATTCCTATTTTCATTCAAGAAAAGGGTTAAGTCCAAAATTAGAACAGAACAAAGCTTTATAAATAATATTAGTAGTGATATAACACTACTGATGATGTTAATTCATGACATGATGGGTCTGGAAACACAGGAAATGAATAGTACATTCAACTCCAAAGATATGGTATAGTCATAAGATTTGGCTGTCACATTCAGCCATCTGCTTAATTTCAAAACTCAATGGGCAGTTGAACCACACTCAAAGTCCCAAACTCATAATGTCCTATGCTCTGGAAGCCATTAATTAGAAAGTGTCAGGATAGCATATAAATTAACCATGAGGTTATCACCAAGAGCATAAGCTCGTATTCAGATTTAATGAGTAAAAATATATCTGAGTAAAAGGACATTGTAAAGGAGATCCTACTCACCAAAAGGGAAATTAAGTACATCAAGAAGATTTTTGTTTGTTTGTTTGTTTGCAAAGGCAATGGGGTCAAGTGACTTGCCCAATGCCACACAGCTAGGTGATTATTAAGTGTCTGAGGTCTGATTTGAACTCAGGTACTCCTGATTTCAGAGCCGGTTCTCTATCCACTGCACCACCTAGCCACCCCAAAGAAGAAGATTTCAGAATGACAAGCACCAAGTGAAAGGCAGCAGTGGCAACAACAATAACAACAAAAAAACATTTGAGAGCAGTTAGATGATGAAGATATTTCAAATGATAAAGGAAATGAGCAATGCTAGAGTCATTAATGATTATTAATAGCAAACTAAAAGGACCAACAATCATATCAGGTCACAAATCAATTGATTAGTAAGTCAATCAAACATGTATTAAGTGTTGACTATGTTTCATATTCAGCGTTAAACTCTAGAGATGGATATTTAATAATTTTTCACACATGCTCAAATCTTTATGACCTCACTTGGACTTTTCTTGGCAAAGATACTGATGTGATTTGCTACTTTCTTCCCCATCTGATTTAAAGTTGAGGAAACCAGGCAGCTAGGGGATGCAGTGAATAAAGTACCTGCCCTGGAGTCAGGAGGACCTGATTCAAATATTCCCTCAGGCACTTAATAATCACCTAGCTGTGTGGCCATAGGCAAGTCACTTAACTCCATTACCTGCAAAAAACAAAAAACAAACATAAAAACGATGAGGAAAATGATGCAAATGGGATCAAGTGACTTGCTCAGGGTCATATAACAAGTAACTTTATGAGATGAGGTTTTGAACTCAAGTCCTCCTGATTATAGGCTCAGCTTTCTTTCTTCTGTAGCACCTAGATGTGCTTTTCAAAAATACAAAGGGGAAAAAATATAGTCCCTGCTCTCATGGAGGTTATAATCTTGTTGTTGGGAGGTGGTAGAAAAAAGAAATCATAAACTAAATGTTCTAAATTTTTATAATTAATCCCTTGAATCCAAATTTAATGTGTGTTTGTGTGTGTGTGTGTGTGTGTGTGTGTGTGTGTGTGTGTGTGCACGCGCACACATTTTTCACTCTATCTTGATGCCATTTAAAGAGGTGGGGGGGGTGGGGGCAATCAATGACAATCTGAATTAAAAAGATTTCTTATAATATTAGACTTGAAATGCCTATATTAGATTACCTATTAAATAGAAACATCAGAACATCAGAAATAAAATCAGTCTTTCTAAAGCAATTTTGCAACATAACTACTAGCCCTGACATGAGAAAACTAAGGATGTCCAAAAAACTGAAGTAGAAAAACTTAATGCTTTGCAGGACATTACTTTGAGACTGGGAGGAAGATGATGATGTATTAGTTCCCTATTAGATACAACCTCAATATGTAACCCTGGGCAACTTAGATTTTGCCTCTGGTCCTCAGTTTTCTTATCTACAAAAGGTTAGGTTATTTGATATCTAAGATTCCTTTCAGCTGTAAATATTATAAGATAAGGAAAGGCTGGCTGAAGCAGAAAAAAAATGACCAGTGCTTAATAGACCTAAATATTCCTTCCTTTTTAGTAAACATCACAATCAAGGATGGGTTAATAGGTACAATTTTATTTACAAATAAAAGTTAGTAGTTTCTTCTTTAGTTAAAATATTTCTTTGTGACTATCATTAAGTTTCCTTGCTGTTACCTCACTGTGGCATTGAAGTAACTCTATGTTGCTGGACATCATAACCCAAGAGCCCAAGTTCTGACAAGCCCAATGAAATTGAATTTTTTTCCAGCAAGTTTAGTTATGAAATATGGAACCTGTTATATTTCAATAAGATTCATTACCAGAATGTTGACCACAAAAGGGCATTTTTTTTCTGTCATAGAAACTCATGGAACTATTTAACAATGGCATAAACATATAATAATGCATTGATGGCAGGCAGACACAGAGAGATGAAATTACATATCCTTAAAATACTGAGATATAATTCAGGGAAAAAAAAAACTTGGCTAGTGTGATATTGTTAAATAACTGATTGCTTTATTTTCTTGTGATTCTGTGTTGAAAAATTTTATAAGGTTTTTAATAAATGTTTTGGAAAGATATTCAGATGGTAGCAGAGGAATTATGGTCACTGTAAGTTAATTGTTTACAAGGAAAAGGGAACCAGGGAAGAAAAGGATATTATAGTCATCAAACATTCCTCACCTACAAAGTAAATATTGGAAATTAGTAAAAGCTTAAGTATATTATACATAGAAGACACATATTTTTCCTTTTTAATTTTTTCATTCATATTCACATGTATAATTTTAATTTACAAAATTTCTTTTTATTCTCCCTTCCTACTCCCCTTGCCTCAGTGAAAAGAGTCAGGTTAGCATTGTACATGAATATTTTTGATAAACATGTTTACAGATTAGTTATTTTCAGTATGAGGAATTAGGATTAAGGGAGATACAGAAGAGATAGTTTCTATAAAGTGTTCCTCAGATTTTGAAGGGTTGTTTTTTTTTCACATTTTTTTTCTACTTTTTGACTTGAATGAATGAATGGGAACTAGTAGGAAAAAACCTAAAGTAGTATTCTATGGCTCTTATAAACACTAGCAAAAGATATTCTCAATTTGGAGTGCCAAAAGGTGTGGACTTAATCTCTCATTAAAAGGAAGCTTCTCATTAAGCTTTTACATTTGGTCTCCTTTATCCAAGATCTTTTTAATCTTACAATTATCAGAGAGCTGACAAGGAGATTTTCCTAAAACACAAATTTGACAATGCTACTGCCTTACTTAATAAACACAAGTGGCTTTGTAGCATCTCCTGTATCAAATATAACCTGCTCTATATGACATTTAAAATGCATTACAAATTATCCCCAATATTCCTTTTCATCCTTATGATCCATTGCTTCCCTTCTTGAATTGGACAATCTAACATTCTTACTTTTTTCACACAGACACTTAACAATCATGGTTCTCCAAGTGAGTCACTTAACCTCTTTTAGTCTACATTCCTCATCTGTAAAATGGGAATAAAAGAAACATAACTTCCCCCCCCCACAATCATTTAGGGAGGATTAAATGTGATAATGTGGGTAAAACAAAGTAATATGTAAATAGTAGGTATAAAGTAATAATTTTTAAATTACATAAAATCATAGATCTTATTATCATTCAATGTTTCTGGAATTAATTTTATGCTCCCTTCCAAATCTCATAATCCCTTGTTTTCTTCAAAACATTACCGTTTATTTCAAACCTTTCCTGATTCCCCAAGTGTTAGTACCCTGTTTACTGATTCTATTGATTTCTAAGTATCTTACTTGCCCTTCCATGGCTATATTTTTCTCTTGATAAAATGTCAGCTCCTTAAAGAGACTTTAAAAAAATTCTTTGTAACCTTAGTGTTCAGAAGTGTCTGGATCATAGCAGTTGCATAATACATATTTATTGACAGATTTATTGAAATATTCTCAGAAGAAAGTATATATTAAGGAGTGAAAACAAATACCTCATTAAAGATCTGATGCTCAGAGAGGTCAGAAGATTTTAGGCTAAGCTATAATAATCTCCAATCTCTTTAAGCCTCAATGATTTGAGGTATTGCCAACAGCTTTAGAGTATGAACAGCCTCAATTAGCTCCTTTTTGATTTGCTTTTTCAGTACACTTTTATTAAAGTATTATGAATTTGGATAGAAAAATATTGATGGATGGATTTCAATAGGATTTCAATAAAAACTGAATTCCATAAGCTTTCCTTTTATTTTTTCCTAAATTTTATTTTTTCAATTAAAAAACAAAACTTTATTTTTTCTCCTCATTTATTATTCCAGTTGAAAACAAAGGAAAAATAAGAAAGATAAGAAAGAAAGAGAGACACAATGAAAGAAAAGGAAAGGAGGAAGGAGGGAAGGAAGGGAGGAAGGAATGAAAGGAGGGAGGAAAAGAGTTCTCATATCATATGTTTTCAGGGTACCCAGAAATGTCACTTAAGCTGTCCACCCTCAATTTCCTTATTATAAAATGAGATAATATTAGATTAGTATTAAAGATATTTCTAGCTCAAAGTTAATGAAATAGCATCTTGATATGGAAGTCTGTGAACACTGTGTGCTGATGTTATGGCATAAAGATGAAACTTGTTATATTTCATTAACATTCATTACCAGAATGTTGACCAAAAATGTCATTTTTTTCCTGTGATAGAACCTCATGTAACTATTTAACAATGGTGCTAAATTTGCTGATTTTTTCTAGAGTAAATATTATCAAATTTTATTGCTTGGATTCCTAACAATTTTGTCCTATTCAATCTCAACTTATCTCTCATTATTACTCACCTATCAGGTTATTCATTCCCTCATGCTTCCCAGTTAAATTCTCTACAATTGCTATTTTAAACCTTTTGCATGATCTGATTCCAACTGAACAATCTTGTCTTAGCAGATGACCTTGCTATTGATGTGAAAAGACTGAAGCCATCTGACATGAAGACCAACAACTCCAACTTTCCTCTTTGCAGCCATAATTTTTTCTTTTTCACTTATCTTCCTGTTGGGATGTGGCAGTCAATGAACAAATATTTATTGAGCATATAATATTTGTCAAGTACTTTGCTAAAAATATCAGACATACAAACTCAAAATGAATAATTATTTTTAACCATCAAGATTACATGTGTTTAAGCAAAAAAATAGCAACCAATATTTTTCAAAGTACAAATTCAGGGGAATATTTTAGCTATTTACTGAATTAAATGTTTAAAGTTTTGCTTAAATCTTTATGGCATAACATCAGCAGACAATATTCACAGACTTCCACATTGAGATGTTATTTCATTGTTTCATTAACTTAGACCTAGAAATATCTTTAATACTAAATTATCTCATTTTTATATGTAGACAAATTGTGGGTAGAGGGCTTAAGTGTCATTTCTGGGCACCCTGAAAATAAGGCAGAAGTCCCAAAGCTTAGTTGGGTGTTAATTAAGGTCAATGTCTCTTAAATCTAATAATCATGATCCAGATCCCATAGTCATGTTGTCTCATTATAAATGACATCAACAATGGCAGTTGAATAACTTAAGTGAAGTTCTATATAAAAGCTCAATATAGCCAAAATGAATATTTATTTTTTATTCATCAAAATGACTTTTGTTTAAGCAACAAATAACAATCAATATTTTTCAAAGTATAACTATTATCTGGGGGGATATTTTAGCAATTCTACTGAATTAAATATGAAGCAAAGAGGATAATGTTAAAAATAACTTTCTCTGCTGCAAAAAGTAGGGCTTCAAATGCCCATTTCATATCTTAATCTAGAATGAAAAGTATTATATTTTTGTCATTTTTTTGGTTGAGATTTATTTTATAATCTTGCATGCATGGTTTTTATGGAAGGCAGATGACCAATGTTTATAAACTGCTTACCCAATGCCAGACAATGTATTAGGTACTGGCAATAAAAATATAAGCAAAAAAGAAAAACAGTTCTTGCTCTCAAAGAGATTGTATTCTAATGGAGAAATACAATATGTGAAAAGGAGCTGAAATAGAGCTTTGTAGCATAGGGAAGGTACTCTCATAAGGGCATGTGAAATTCAGAAAGTCACAACAATCAACTCAGTGAGAAAAGGAACAATCATGACAAAAGGATGTTTCAGGGTGGAAAGCCACCAGGTACAGAGGTAAGTTTCAATGTGAAATGACAGCTGAATAGTCGTGGCAAAACCTAGTGTGTCAGGGCATCTATGAAGGGAATAAAGCATTTGTTGAGATGTCCATCCCAGAACCAGAGGTCTCACAAGAGAAAGGGCTAGCAAGACAGAAGAATGTTCAGGGTGAACATGTGATCTGTTCAAGGTGTTTATATTAAATAGCTCAGCTATATAATATTTAAATACTTTTAACATTCATATTATACCATGATATGTAATACTGAAACACATACCAAAACCTGAAGACCAATTCACAAAACCTTAGAGACCCCAAATGTCACCTAATTCTAAGAGATGTCCGATTAAGGATCTCCTCTACAATATCCCTGACAAATGGTTTTTAAGCTTTTACTTAAAAGAACCAAGTGAGGGAAAAGTCCATAAATCATAGCTAACATTTCTTTAATGTTCTAAAGTTTACAAAATGTTTATAAAAATGTTTCATTTCATACTCACCAAACTTTATGAAATAGGTGTTATTAGTATCCCTAATTTCTAATGAGGAAAATAAGGCAGGCAGAGGTTAAATGATTTGTCCAAAGTTACATAGCTAGTAAGTACCCGTGGTCACATTTGAACTTAAGGCTTCCTGACTATATTTAATAGTCTATCCATGGTGCCTCTTAGGTGCCTCTTAAAGCAACTTATTTACTTTCAGCTATTCTTAACTATTTGGAATATTTTATTTTTGCTCATGCTTTTATTCATTGTTCCTTGTTCTGTCATATGAGTCCCAGAAGGAAAAAAAAATAATCTCTCTTCTACATAAAACTCTTTAAAATATTTGAAGATATCATTATATCTTCCTTTTCTTATTTAGAATAGATATACCCCAATTACATCAAGTTATTATTACATGGTAGGATCTCTAGTCTTCTCACCTTCTTCATTGCTTTCTTCCAGTCTTCTTACATCACTTTTTCCCCCTAAATTGACCATGATTTCTCTCTAGATGTTGTCTGATCAGAGTCACTCTCAAAGTAACTTAGGGTTGAAGTAGTTCTTTTTTATTTTTTGGGGGGGGTTTCTTATATATATATATATATATATATATATATTAGATCACATGGTTGGTTGCTACTTAGGTTGTAGTTCACTAAAACTTTTAAACCATTTTCACTTAGTCATGCCTCTCCCATCTTACATTTGTAATGCTAATGTTATTTTTTCATTGCACTGAATTAATTAATTTTACAGTACTTAACTGAATAATGTGCCACATTATAATACACACAGGCAAAACAGATGGTTTCTTGTATTCAGTTCAGAAATGTTCAATAAATGTAGGGACATGTAATATTCCCATAGGACATATGAGAGTCATTGAGAGAACAAATATGATTATTTCACATATAAAAACTGAATTTCCACAAATTAATAGAGAATTATGGGCTGGGTTGATGAAGGAAACTTTATTCTTAAAAGAATAACTTCTACTATTAATAATAAAGGGAGAACCTTACATAGGAAACCCTTAGAATTTTCACACAAGAGATAAATCATGCTTTTTATTCCAATAAGAAATTCATTATACTATAAAATATAATCTCTAATGGCATATACTACAGTTCTGGAATAGTATAAGAGCTGAAAGCTAGTAAGAGATAAGAAAGTATACACTGCCTTTCATGGCCTTTTCAGTTTCATTCAATTTATAATGTTTGTTGAAGTAGCAATTAAGCTTTTTAAGGGGTGGCATAGGTATGACATAAGTAGAGCCAGTCTCATCCTTTGGCTGAGGTATGGTACCTTGGCTATGGTACTCTGAGAAAGTCCCTTATTCTCTCAATATTTCTAGTCAATACCCCAAGACTATGAATTCCAGAATAATTGGCAAAAGGAGTTTTCTTCCTGGGAGGTAACTTTATCAGTGTAATTACACTATCAGTCTATATCTCTGTTTTGGTCTTTAAAAATTTACAAATTATATATCACTAAAGTTACAATGACAACATTTTAAATACTCCTTTCCCTCAAGGAATTTCTTTAGGTGATAGTGGTGGTAATGAATATTTTTAAAATTTATTCAACAAAGTAATATAAAATATTCCAAGTACAATGTTCATATAAAGCATTTCATAGAGGGGTATTAAACAAGAAAAGTCTGGGTAGGAGGTAATATTTGAACTCTATTATGGAGGAAGTTGGTTTAATATGAGACAAGAGGATGTGAAAGTGCATTTCATATATTGAGGAATCACAAATACCAATGGCATGGAGGCTGGAAATGGAATACCATATCCTGTATGGGGAACCTCTAAATTTGGTTGAATGGAACTAAATAAGAGAGAAAGTCCTTAAGTGAAGTATACATTATAAAGAGATATTGCTTAAGAAGTATGCATTGTTTCATTGGTGAACTTCACAGATTGTTTCAAGCACTGGTTTCCTCCTTTACATTTGGAATTGACAGTTGATATAACTATTGAGTGACCCTGCTCAGTGATTCAGGAAGAAACCTAAGGAGAGATAATAATGTTTCTTCTTCATTTTCAAAGAAGACCACAACCTTAGGGAGGTGATGCCATGACAAGCACATGAATTTGAGTTTGAGTGAGAAGGTGCTGTGTTACCTCTCCAGTCTCACTTTCTCCTCCAGAGTTATCTGGGTCCAGTGGCCAGATATGAATCAGGTTGCCTGGAGATGGCCATTAATGTGGGGAAATCAGGAATAAGTGACTTACTCAAAGTCACTCAGCTAGCAAGTGTCAAATGTCTGAGGCCAAACTCGAACTCCTGTCCTCCTTAATCCAAGGTCAGTGCTCTATCCATTGCACACTGGGAACACCTTTTCTTCAAAAGTGTCATTTGGCATCATAGGCATACCCCACTCCTAAGCCAGAAAGTGAAAATAAAATATATCATCTCCTACAAATCAAATAATTAATCAGGACTTGATTGAGAAAATATTATCTGTATCCAGCAAGAGAAGGGGGGAAGAAGATGGAGTTGGTTACAAAAAGAATATTTTTGGGATTATTTTATTCTGTTTAATTACTTTTACCACAAAAAAATAAAAAAGAATTCTTTCAGATTATTATTTCCCATTTGACATTAAAAAATAAAAGAATATCAGTAATAATCAATGGGATTGAACACTTCAGATATCTAGCATTTAGAAACTATTTTTTCTTAATACTCTTTAAGAATAATTTCTAAATTAAATAAATAACAGTTGAATAATGTCATTTATCTAAAAATAATATGAAAATTAAGAAATGAAATGCAATATGATAATATTTATATATTTCTTTAATTTTGCAAAGGATTTTATAATATTATTTTATTTTATTCTCATAATCCAGGAAGGTAGGTGCCATTATTATCCTCATTTTACAGAATAAGGAAAGTGAAGCACAAAGAGGTTCATTAACATGCCCAATTATTTAATTCCAGTTCTAGCACTCTATATATATGGTGTCACTTAACTGCCAAAAAACGCAAGAATGCATAAAGTTGAAGAAGTGGAGATTATAGTAAGGAAAATAATAATAATTATTCAGTGTAAACACTGGATAAAATTCTGTTTGACTTCAATGAAAGTTGAATTCTGTCTTTGCTTTTCAAGTTGTGATCTTTTTGCCAAACTATTCTACTTTTATAGTATTCAGTTATCTCATATGTAGAATATTGGGTTAAGCTCTAATAATAATTTTTCTATTTCTACAATTGTGAGTTGATGGAAGGAAGTATGTATGATGGTGGTAACTAGGTAGGGCAAAAAAAAAATCTTCATTCTGAGTTGAATCTTGAAGTAGTCAGAAAATACCTTTTTGCCTGTTCAGTGCCTATACTAAATTTGCCAAATATTGAAATACTAACTAATGATGTAGTAGTGAGGTGAAAATTCTTAGGAAATAATACATTTTGGTACAAATTTCTTACCCATATATTAATAAGATGTGATATAATTGGAAAAACACTGTTCTTCCAGTGAGGAAAGGTAGCTTGCTATAGGTCTTGTCTCTGTTGTATAAGTTGTTTGGTTTGTTGTTAGATCACTTTTTTTATCTGAACTTCAGTTTCCTCACCTATAAAATAGTGTCAATAATACTTGTATTATCTTGCTCAAAACACAAACTGTAAAGTGCTAAGTTAATGATCGTTCTTGATCATGACCATATCATCAAAACTAAATTAGTAGTTGAGTGAAGCCTTTTTTAGATGTTATAGCACAGTATAAATTTCAGGTGTTACTATCATTAGAGGAATACAGTGAAAGATCATAAAACAGGTTGCTTCCATCTTTAGATCACAGGATATCCATTTCAAGATAAAGGCCAATACTTTAATTCAATACATACATATATATATATATATGTATATATATATATATATGTATGTATGTATGTATTTACAATGATTTCCAGGTATTTTAACAGTGTACACTATCACTTGACTCTAATTTCAATGT
Organism: Macrotis lagotis; assembly: GCF_037893015.1. Lineage (NCBI taxonomy): Eukaryota > Metazoa > Chordata > Mammalia > Peramelemorphia > Peramelidae > Macrotis > Macrotis lagotis. The sequence goes on along the minus strand of NC_133658.1, from coordinate 194,174,931 downwards.
CACTTCTTATTGATTTTCAGGTTTAAAAATTGTCATAGGTTTTTGTGGTTTTATTATTATGTTTTTTAATCCTAGGGTAGGGAATAAAACTCTTGGCAATTATGTGGTGAAAAAAAGGTCTGTGATAACAGAGGCACTGCATTTGTAGGTAATAATTGCCTGCCTACAGTGGTATTATGAAGAATAATGCTGAAGGCTGAGTAACTTTAACTTCCTGTGAAGTGGAAAAATACCCTAGAAATGTTCTGCCTGCAGTGCTGTCTTATTTTCATAAAATGAAGTTTTTTTGAATAGAAATGAACCAAGTTAAGGTTATGCATTTACTAGACCCCACTGGCAACATTGGGGATTTTATTCATGAAAATATGCATTACTTCATTAAATAACTTGATATTTTATTAATTTCATAGTGAGTGATATTCCAGTTTAGAAGATCAATTCCTTTTAATCCTGGTTTCTAAGACTTTTCCATTGAGAACCAATGGTTCCACTTAGAAATTTTGTTTCACTATATTCAGTAAGAATACTAATCCATAAAGATGCAAGGTTAAGTATGTTTTATGTGATCAAGTATATATAAATGCATAATTTTCTCCTAATATCTATCAGTATACTTAATGTCCTGCTCATCTTAAGTATTTAAATAGTGTTTAATGAAATAATCATTTGTTCAAATAAGTTATTGCTAAAATTGTTAAAAAAAAACTCATGGACAAGTATAAATATTTAGAGATATTCCACTAGAAATATCTTTCCTACTTGATACTGAAAAAAACTAATACATAGTTAGTCTGAAGTTATATTCTATTATATTTGAATAAATCTATCTATCTAATCCTGAGTTTTCTATCTATCCACAATGATGAATGTTTTGCTAAAATCTAACTAAAATATACATGTTGGATCATTTTTCAATCTTTAATTTTTATTTGTTTGGTCTGGGCCACAAAACTCATCTGTGTAGGGAAGTTCTAGTGTATATACTTCGTTTCTGAATACAGAACTACAATTTATTATCACTAATACTCCTACTCCTACTCCTACTCCTACTCCAACTTCTAATTCGTAGTATTTTTTAAAACTTTCATAATGTTTAATTTCAGTGTGCTAGGGACTGTGTTCAGTTCTTTATTATTATTATTTCATTTGGTCTTTTTTAAAACTTTATTTATTTTCATCCATATGCACATGGATACATTTTTAAGTTACAAAACTTCCTTCCACCCTCCCTTCAGAGATTAACAGTCAGGTTAGCATTGTACATACATATTTTGATAAATATGTTTACAGATTAGTAATTTTCAGGATGAGGAATTAGGATTTAGGGAGATACATAAAAGATAATCTTTATAAAGTGTCATCAGATTCTAACAGGTTGTGGTGTGTGTGTGTGTGTGTGTGTGTGTGTGTGTGTGTGTGTGTGTGTGTGTGTGTATGTGTGTGTGTGTGTATTTTGTTTTGTTTTTGTTTTTCTTCCTGTGAATGGGGATAATATGGTCCATAGCCAGTCTAATACAGTTTTCTTAGCTTATTTCATTTTGTCTTAATATCAACCTTGGGAAATCAGTGTTATTTTTTGATCCTTATTTTATAGATGAGGAAATTGAGGCAAATAGCAGTTAAAAAACTTATCTAGAGTCACAAAGCCAATAAATATATGAGTATGTGAATGTAGTTCTTCCTAAACCAGGGTAAATTATGCTATCAAGTTGCTTCAAATAAGTTAATGACTTAACTAAAGCATTACCTACAGTCCTGATAAATTAAGTGATTATAAAAATCTCAAGAATATATTTTGTCATAGTCACAATTTGAACTCAGCTCTTCTTGACTCTAAAACTTGTACTCTTCTCTTGACCATGCTGCTTACTTTGTGCGTTTTCTATATTTATAATTTATATTTATATATAAATAAATATTGGTTCTAAAGAAGTTTTTCTTTAAATATTGTTTGGATTGATTCTGAATATGAACTATAATGAAATAATTTTGTTTACACACATATACATACATATACTTTAAATCTCATTTTAAGGGTATATATAACCTATGTTTGGGAGCAATATAAACATATATTTATATACATAGTACTATAGATTTAAATATGACAGTGGATTCAAGCTCAGGTACAAATGTAAATCTTAATATAGACTTATATACCATATGGAATCTATCACACACATATATGTGCATATATTTGCATATTTATCTTACTTTAATATATAAATGATATATTCAATCAAGATAATATATTCCTTTCTAATGATAAAAATTAATGCATCATCTGAAAATTGTACCTAATTTAACTCTTTAGAACCAATAACTCCCTAGCTATCAGTTTAATTTATGGATATGACATCACAAATACAATTAAAGTGCAGAATCAATTTTAAAAGTTCTGATTTCAAAACACAGATATCAACTGTATTTTTTGTCACTAGAAAAGTACCTGCCTTTTGTTTGTATATAGACCTTCCACAATTATAGGCTATATCCTTAGAGATTTAAATTTTAGTTCAATAAATTTTTAATGATAGTTTCAAGAATGTACTTATTGAAATCCTAGAAGTACTTTAAAAGTTTTTAAGTTAGTATCTGAGTAAATTTTTTCTGTAGAAAAATCAATGAAAACATATCATTTTATGAATGGCACAAATATAGAATAAAAAATATGGAGTTTGAAAAAAGTCTGAGAGACTTTCATGCTATTTTACAGATTATGAAGCTAGGACTTACAGAGAGGGATTCTGTAAGGTGTTCACATGGTTTTATGCAATGTCAAAGTCAGAACTGGAATTCTATTTATGAAATCTCATCTAGTGCTCTTTGCACTGGATCATATTGCCATCCTATAACCAAGTAGCTAAAAAAATTTTTTTAAACTAAGACTATCTCATGCTCTTTTTTCTTTTTAAGTTGCATGTCTTGTTATATAGTTGAATGAAAATCACATTATTCAGTTGGAAGAAAGAGGAAAAGCTATGTTAAAATTTCATCTAACCAATTTTCATCCATGTACCTTTGGAGAATATGTAATTATTTTGTATTTCAGGATAGGAAAGGCCCAGACTTAGTGTGATTGCTTGGGACATGGTATCAGTGAGTCAATGACTGAGTTAAACTTCATACTACTATGTCAAGTGATTTGGGATATGAATCAGCAAAATCAGCATTGAGTTTCTAAGCCTCAGCAACAGCAAAATTGGACAACTATTCAAAGATGAGAAAAGAAAGAGAACATTAGCACAATTCAGCTTCCTTAAACCATCTGCACCAACAGTCAAAGCACCCATACACAGAACAAGTCCCAAAAGATTTGAGTTGAAATATGTAAGCTTCCTGCTTTTGACAATTCCCTCACAACAAAAGTATTCATAATTTCATCTCAATGCCTGTTAAATAAAAAAAATGGTAGTGTTGGGGTAGTCTGCATTTTAACTATGTCTTAACCGTTATGTGCTTTGTAAGAGCTCAACAAGGCTTTTATGGACTGTTTTAGTTATATATTTTAGAAGAAATGACCTCTGATTCAGGGACAATTGAGTTCAAATCTTTCCTTGATTCATACTGGCTGTAAGAATTGATTTGTCACTTAACTTTTCATTGACCCTGCTGACTTTCTAAATTGCATAGTACATAATAATAATGGTAAAGGAATTTTTTCATCATACTTTCCTAATACCAATGAACTAGGTCCAGAACATATGTTTATATATGTATATATACATGCTATTTGTATGTATTTATATCATGCATATATGCATATATATTAACAAAACAACCTCAGTTTTAATGTCATATTTGCATATACATGTACAATAAAAGTTGTTGCATCTTCTTTGCAATGTACTTAATCCAAATCTCATTTTCTTTTCCTTTCCTTTCCTTTTCTTTTTTTTGCAAGGCAATAGAGTTAAGGGTCTTGCCCAAGATCACACACTTAGGTAATTATTAAATGTCTGATATCACATTTGAACTCAGGTCCTCCTGACTCCAAGGTCAGTGCTCTATCCATAGAACTGCTCCTACAAATCTCATTTTCCAAACACCAGAGGGAAACTTAATTTAACATGTATGCTAGACTTTCAAATGAAGAAAAATCTTCCTCTGAACTTTTTGCCCACTTGTAAAATGAAGAATAAGTAGGTTTCTTATTTTCTTCTCTACGACTTTTAGGATCATAAGGTCCATAACTTTAAGAACTAGTAGATACTTCAGATTATCTACTTTAGACTGTTCCTTTTATAGATTCATCCATAAGGAAACTAAGTTCTAAAAAGATGTCACTTAACCCTAGGAAAAACAGCTTAAAATTAAAGTCAAGAATTCTGACTCTAATACTAATGCCTTTCCTTAATACTTCAAGAAACTTCTAATAGATAAGACATTGAACCATTTGTTTATAAGTATGCATAGTGTATATAAGCTATCTACAGCAATGTTCTACCTTAAGAGCATTCTATAATTCACTAAATCACAGTCAGCCATCAAATATTTATTGAATACCTGTTCTTTGTTTAAAACTGAGTAAAGCTTAGCCCTAGTTGTGCTACTTCCCACAATGCAGATTAGAGGATAGGGAACATATTTACTGACTTGTTCCTTGATCAATTTTTATGAGCTCCATTGACAGTCTGGTGAAAATTCTGAACTTTTGATCAGAATAATTATTTAAATAAAATCCATAGAAATACAAAGAAAACTAATTATATTTGTATGCTATTATTTCTTTATATGAATTTATCAGATAGATGGGAGATGGGATAGATAGATAGATAGATAGATAGATAGATAGATAGATAGATAGATAGATAGATAGTTGGATAGATATTTAAAAGTTCAAGATACCCAGTTTAGGAACTTTAGAATCCTTGTGCATCTTTCATGGATTAAGTTAATTAGTTTAGGATTTTTTATTAGTCTCTCTAGTGACTTCTCTATAATTTCTGAGAGGACTTCCTGTTGCATTTTTTCACATTACATATTCCTGACTCCATCCTTCAAATTGCATTTCTGTTTTTTTTGTTTTTGTTTTTGTTTTCTTCAACATTATATACTATAGCTAGGTGGTGCAGTACTCTGGTCTTGGAGTCAGGAGGATGGGAGTTTGAATCCAGCCATGGACACTTGACTCTTACTAGCTATGTGTCCTTGGATAAGTCATTTAACCCTGACTGCCTTCCATCCAGGGCCATCTCCAGTTATCCTGATCCATATCTGAACATTAGACCTAGATCGTTCTGGAGAAGAGAGTGAGGCTGGTGTCTTAGCACAGTACCCCCTTACTCAAATCCAATCCACATGCTTAATAGAATCTCCTCCCTGATGTTTTGGTCTTCTTCAAAAATGAAGGACTAATACTATTATTAAATCATGACAAAATAAAGGTTTCCTGTGTATAACTTCTCAACATGTCTTTCTCTTTTGTGAAAGTTTTCTGTAGGACCTCACATTCCTGGAATGGACCAAGAATGCCCCTTTATGAGTATATATAAAAAAAGAAATTTTCATAATATAGTCCTTTTCTCATTATAAATATCTATTCAGTATATCTCATGTGTTGTAACAAACTTTCTGGGGTTTTCCTATAACTATCTAACTTAAACTTATTTGGATACTTTTATATTAATCAATATAGAGATCAGGAAAAACTCCCACCAAATTCTTGTACATCACAATTGATACAATAAATGAAATCGGTCTCTCATTGTAATAAATTGATACATAATTATTCTATATTCACATAGAATTATAGATTTAGAGCTAGAAGGGGCATTAAAAGTAATTACCTTAATTTTTCAAGGAATTAAGCAAAGTTACAGAGTTTATATGACTTGTCTAGGAGCACCTAGGTAGTAAGTCTCAGAAATGAGATCTGATTTCAGATTGTAGGACTCCAAATTCTGTACTCTTTCCCTATTATAATTCCTCTTAATCTTCTCCTATTTGTGGAGCATAAACTCCATAATTAGAGTGTATACATTTTAAGGTATTTTTAATATGTATTTCCCATTTATAATTTTTTTAACATTTGTTATTTTTTTCTTTAACTTTGAGTCTCATATTTTCTCTATTTTTTCTCTCTTCCCTCTTCCTTTCTTCCCCCCCCCCCTTTTTTTGAGGTTTTTTTGGCAAGGCAAACGGGGTTAAGTGACTTGCCCAAGGCCACACAGCTAGGTAATTATTAAGTGTCTGAGACCGGATTTGAACCCAGGTACTCCTGACTCCAAGGCTGGTGCTTTATCCACTATGTCACCTAGCTGCCCCTCCCCGCTTTTAAGAAAGTAAGCAAAATGAAACAGGTCAAACATACAGTCATGCAGAACATATTTCCATATTAGTCATATTGAAAAAGAAAGCAATCCAAAAAATAAAAATGAAGGTAAAATTAAGTATGTTTTGATTTATATTTAGCCTTAATCAGTTGTTTCTCTGAAGGTGATTAGCATTTTTCATCATGAGTCCTTTGACATTGTCTTACATCATTATATTGTTGAGAATGACTAAGTCAGGGGCAGCTAGATGGTGCAGTGGATAGAGCACCAGCCCTGGAGTCAGGAGTACCTGAGTTCAGATCTGGCCTCAGATTATAATTATCTAGCCACTTAACTCCACTTGCCTTGCAAAAACCTAAAAAAAAAAAAAAAAAAAAGGAATGACTAAGTCATTCACAGTCAATTATCTTGTAATATTGCTGTCACTGTGTACAGTTCTTTTGGTTTTACTCACTTTACTCTGTATCTGATAACGTAACTCTTCCCAGGTTTATTGTTTTTTTTTCCCTGCATTTTTCCTGCTTGTCATTTTTTAGATCACAATAACATTCCATTATAATATTGTACCACAAGTTTTGACCCTTCACCAATTGATGAATATACTGTTAATTTCCATTTCTTTGCTACCACAAAAAGGCTAATTGAAATAATTTTGCAAATGGAGCATCTTTTCCTTTTATTTTGTCTTCTTGGGAGCGCTATTTTTGCATCAAAGGTTTTTTAGCTTTTGGTTTTATGACCCTTTGTGCATAGTTCCAACTGCTCTCCAAAATGATCACCAACAGTGCCTTAGTATCCTGATACTTCCTTATCCACTTCAACATTTGTCATTTTTCTTTTCTATTATATTAGTCTATCTAATATTGATTCTATGAGGTAGTACTTCAGAATGGTTTTGATTTTCATATCTCTAATCAATATTATTTCATATATAGCTTTGATTTCTTCATCTGAAGAGTATGTATTTATATACATTAAGTAGCATTTGTGAAATCACTTTTTATTCTTATATATTTGATGTAGTTCTTTATATTTCTGAGGGTACACATTGAATCTGTCTTCTGCATCAACATTGTTATGCTTCGTGATCAAATAAAATAATTCTAAAGCACTTATCACAATATCTGGCACTTAGTAAGTGCCAGACTCTTATTTTTATTTTTATATTAACAACTATTATTTTGAAATTACAGTTAGTGGTGAAATAGATAAAGATCTGGCTTAAGACATGAAGAGCTGGCCTAAGGAACTGAGTAGTTTTGTTACCATGCATAAGTCACTTAAAATCTATTTGCCTAAATTTCTTCAAATGCTAAAAAATGTAAAAATATAGCCCTGTGAGCATGGTTTCCACTTTAGAGTAACTACCTCAAAAAGTTACTGTGAGGGTGGACTGATTGTAAAAAACACTTATTATATTATCTGGCATATAATACATTTCTACAAAAATGCTTACTCCTTTCTCACCCTCACCTTCTTGATGGTACATGATGAAGATGATCTTATGAAAACTGAAGATATAAGGAGAAGTTTGGCAATAAATGACTATATCATGTTAGGGATCATGATAAATAATGAGAAAAAATCAAAACAATTGAGAAATCTCCTTGATTTGAAGAGAATATGAAATTCTATAGGTGACCCTGATTGGGTCAAAATTAATAGAAATTCTCAAGAGTCAAAGTATTATTATATAAGGCTAGTGGGAGAAACTTCACCATTTTTTTTTCTGAAACCCAGTTTTGTACATTGCATTTCCTTGACCTACTCATCTAGAAAATCAATTAAAAAAAGAAATTAGATTGGTTTGGTTTGGTTAGTAAAATGCAAATATAATCATAATTAGAAAAGGAAGAATGTGGATATTAATGAAGTAGCTACATGATATTAATTAGAAACATATAAAGATTTTACAGGGAGGGGGGAAATATTTCTGCCTCAGAAAATGAAATAGGGAATAACCAATTAATTAAATCTAAAGGAAAGCAGCAATGCTTCCAGTTTGAAAGCCATTATATCCTTTCTGTTTTTTTCTAGTCTTTTTTCTTGACCTATCCATCCTATTCCAAACTTACCTGAGTATTCTCACAGGAAAATATATTCATAATCTTTTCTAGGAATGGTTTGAATTTAGAACTCCATGCATTGTGGGCCTTGAACTGAAGTGGCTAAAGACATAGTTCTAAAGAAAAACATATGGAAAGATTATGGAAAGACATATTGAAAGTTAGTCTTTCTGACTTAGCCTTAATATCCAGATTGTTGTGGAAAATTGTGTCTAGGAAGTAGATCAATTTTTACTTCACTCACCAGCACCCCAACACACATGTATGTGAATATATATTAAAATATATGCAGCAAATTGGCTTAAACAAATTCCATTTCACTGGATAGGATTAATTGGGTCTAAGGCCAATTGTCTTTCTCAGGCATTGCGGGGTTATGCAGTAGTCTTTTTTAACCTATCTCACATATTACCCTAACACATAAATTCAAAACAACTTTCTTTTAAGTTGCTATTATTTGTCTGATACTATGTTAAGTGGTGAATATATAAAGACAAAAATGAAAAGAGCTCCTGTCCCCAGGATGCATATATTTTATTGAACAAAACAATATATTAGTAAATAAAATTTTTATACAAAGTAAACACAGATTTCTGGAAAAGAGAATTTGTAGGATTTGAGGGATCAGGAATGGATGACACTATGTCAGTGACAACTAATTAGAGCAGAATACAGAAGGAATATCATCTCCTTAAAACCACATTGATTTTTTTTTGGTTGCCACATGAAAACACTGATTCATATTAAATTTCCAATTCAATAAAACTCAGATGTTTTTCAGGAAAAATAAATGTTGTCTAACAATAGCTTTTATTTGTGATATAATATATTTTACACAATACAAAATTTTATATCCCTTCATATTAAATTCCTTCTGCTACTCTGTATAAGGGTAGTAAGCAGAAAGACTTTTTTTAAAGGCTTATTTCTTGTGTAATTTTTTTTTAAATCTAAATGAAAATGACCTTTCAACCACTACCTTCTGTTCCAGTGTTTCTCTTTGTGCTTTTGCCACCTAAAAATTCAGTAAATATCGATTTCATATCTATCATTTCATCATAATTCAAACTACCATTCATGCCATTCTTTTGCTTTATCTAAACAAAGTTTTGCCATAAGATGGAAAGGAGAATTTTTTCCTTATATAAAAATCAGTGCTGTGGCCCAAAGCCCATGAAAACATGATTTCAGTAAACTATTTGTCCATTCTGACCTTCTGACTCTGTCCTTCTACTGTCATTTCATGATTTCATAAACTGTGATCAATAATAGTTAAAAAATCATACTCAATTCATGCTAATACTCTAACATACAAAATTATTTTAGCATTCTTACTTCTCTTATACATTGTGTTTAATATGAATGAATGAAAATGTATTTTAAAAAGCAAGATCAAGTTTTGATTTATATAAAATAATACGCCAAGTACTAGGGATATAATTAGGAAAGCAAATCTGTCACTGTCCTCAATTGAATACATATTCTTTTTTTTTTTTTTAGGTTTTTTTTTTGCAAGGCAAATGGGGTTAAGTGGCTTGCCCAAGGCCACACAGCTAGGTAATTATTAAGTGTCTGAGACCGGATTTGAACCCAGGTACTCCTGACTCCAGGGCCGGTGCTTTATCCACTACGCCACCTAGCCGCCCCAAACACATATTCTAAGAAAAATAATAAGTTTTAGTTGACCATAGTCTTGGGGAAACAGAGGCAAAGTGAATGATAATATATGTTCTTTAATGTAATTTCCACTAACAAAAATTCTTTCATTTTTCTGATGGTAGACCACTGGACAGTTTCAAGACTTTGGTGCCCAGAATTGTTTTTCTCAGGTTTTTAATAGCTTTATTTGATGGAAAGGTAGTGGCTGAAACATTCATAGGGACAAATCCAAGGAGTTCTATCCTTAGATATAGTGGCTATAGAGTTTGGACTTGAAGCCTGACAGTCATTGTGGGGAGGAAAACATATTTTACTTGTCTTGAAGCTCTTGGGTTTACTTTATCATTAGTACTATTTGATGGTGAAAAGGAAAGTGGGCTCTTTTTTGCGGAGTATGCATTTCCCTCAATGGTGGCTTTGGAGTATAGGATAGAAGCAGTCAGTGGCCTTGTTGACACTTACATAAATTGATTTATGCCTTCTCTAAGACTTTTGAACATGGCATCCATGATTTCATGCAAATTATAGGTTAAAAACTACAGAAATAAATGAATTAATTAATTTTAAAAACAATAAAATGAATGAATTGAATAAAATTAATACAAATATCTAGTGTAGTTCACTAAAGATTTTTCCTTGAGTCTGTTGGTAAATGAGTTCAGAATTCATCCACTGTTTCCTAGGTCACATCGCATCTTTTTGCACAAGAATAGTATGAGAGATTTTGTCAAAAGTTATGTTAAAACCTATTTAGATGAAAAAATAGGTTTTTTTTTGCCAGGAAATACATCCTACTATCTAATGATAGAACTCTCTATCCCATATTAAGTTTTGTCTTATATTATCTTTTTAAGAATCAATTATCATGATATTCTTTGTATAAATATAACTCAAGGGGAAAAATTGAGGTATTATCTTAACAGGGGGTGTATATAGTGTAGCTAACAGTGATTAATAAGCAGAATCAGTCAATGTCATATCTAAGAGACACATCTAGCCTTGCTTTACTTTCTTTCCTTTTTCCTTCCCTCCTTCCATATTTCCCTCCTTTCACTCCCTCTTTCCCTTCCTCCTAATCTCTCTTCCATCTTTCATTTTCCTTTGCTTGTTGTGGAACAAGACCTGTGGGAGGAGGTAGAGGAGGAAAAAAGAGAAAAAATAAATAGGAAGAAGAAATAAAATAGAAGGAAGGAGGGACAAAAAGGAGGAAGAAATAGCAGGAGAAGGATAGTGGAAGCCCAAATTAGCCTCTTTTCATGTTGCAAAATTCATTTCTATTCTAAACTGTCTCTTCCTATTCTCAATATAAAGATATGTAAAATATAATATGTAAAATTTTAGTGGAATGAAGAGAGAGAGGGAGCATCTATACCTATTGTGTTCAAGAAAACTCCAAAAGAATAAAGGAAACAGGTTTTCATTTAATGGATGGTTAATGATAAAAACGAGATAAGCATTTAAATAGAACATATATGATAGGCACTTTACAAATATAATTTCATTTGATTCTTGAAAACATGGGAGGTAGGTCTTATTATTATCCTTGTTTTATATGAGAAAACATTAAAAGACTTGTGCCCAATGTTATATGGTTATTAATAAGTAACTGAAGTTGGATTTGAACTCAGCTCTCAATTCTCTATCAATTGTACAACCTTCCTACCTAGTGATTAAATATTTCTTTTTAACAGTTCATTAGTAATCAATAACTAAGAGCTTTTAGGAAAATTAAGTGACTAGACAATGCCCATACAGCTAAAAATATAACAGATGTGATAATTACACTAGCTCTCTCTAATTTCTTAATTCCAGCATTATAGTTACTATACCATGCAATTTCCGGAGTAAGTAGGAGTAGTTATAGGGACCTGTCCTATGAATTTATTTAAGTATACCAATCACTCCCTTCACAGGATATGAAGAAAGTAAAAAAGGTAGTTTAGACAAAGAGGACAGAATGTTGGACCTGAAGTCAAGAAGTGGTTATTGTTGTTCTATTATTTCAGTCATGTCTGAATCTTCATGACTCCATTTGGAGTTTTCATTACAAAGATACTGGAGTGCTTATCATTGCATTTCTACAGCTCATTTTACAAAAGAAGAAATTGAGGCAAATGGTGTTAAGTGGTGACTTGCCCAAGATCACACAGTTAGTAAATGTCTGAGGCTAAATTTAAATTCAAGAAAATGAGTCTTTCTGACTCTAGGCCAAGAATTCTATTCACCCTGATGAAGTCAACAAGGCTTCAAACCAAAGATTAGTTGTGCAACCTTGGACAATTCACTTACTCTTTCTGAAGTTCAGTTTTCCCCATCTGAAAAAATGGAAATAACAGTACTTATGGACACCTTCCTTGCAAAATTGTGAGGAAAGGGAAGTTCAGTGCTAGAATTCTTGCCTGCTATCTAGAAGCACAAGACCATTTTCTGACCCAAGAATATTCTTGTTGATATTTTGGATAAATGGACAAAATTATTGACTTAGAGTGAGGGAAACAGGTCCAAATCCTACCTCAGACACTTACTAACTGGATGATTCTTGATATGTCACTAAAGCTCAAATCTTCAGCTTCCCCATCTATAAAATTTTGTTATTGAACTTGACTTCTAAAACTTCTGGCTTGAGAGCTATGGTTCTATGATCCTTATAACCCCTAAGTTCCCCTACTGTTCCAAATGAATGATTCTATACAGAAAGGCAATATATGTGAAGTGTATATTAAAATGAAATTTACTATTATTATTTAATGTGTTGTCTAGAAAATCTCCAGGAAACACAAGTATAGTTCCACAGTGTTATCTCTTTCTGTGAGGACTCTTCTCCTCATCATACAGATCAAGTCTTAAACCATTATTTCATTTATTTTATTAAAAAGAAAATTAAATTATTTGCAACAGGAAAGTACTTTTAGAAACCTACCAACTGTTATAGAAATACCTTCTAGATCTTTTCCAAAAGAAATTTTGAATATCTTGAATGAAAACACCCTCAATAATCTGTTTGCATCTGGGGTAGTAATTAGAACTGTTATAAAATCTTCCATTATGTTAGAACAAAATCCATCTCCAACCATTTCTTATTCCTAGTTCTATGTTCTGGTAGAAAGTCTACTTTCTCTTTCACATGACAGCTCAATAAACACAAAAGTTCACTACTAATCTTTCCTTTTCCAGTTTTCTTAGATCTTCTGTCACTCATAGAACAAACTTCTGGATATACTGAGATTTGTACATCTTTCTTAAATGGTAGAGTATAAGTTAAAACAGTTCTAAAATACAATACAATCCATTACTCTATAAAACAACTGATAATAATTTTCTGGCAGTACTCTCATGATTCATGATTCATGATTCAATAGTAGTTCCATGAGAAAATCTGCCATTTCTTTTTAAACCCCAGCATATATTTCTTGGGTTCTTGGAAACAATTAAAGTAGTTAGCTGTTCTCTAACCACCATAGACATAATCTCAAAGCTGAAGGGGACCACAGAAGGTATAATGATTATTCTGTACATAAATGCTAATCATCCAGTCTCCACCTGAAGATCAGAAAGTGGATATCTTTTGAAGCAGACCTTTCAACATATTGAAAGGTGTACATCATTGTACTCTAAAACAAATAATTAGTCTGCTGAACCCCCACATAAGGATTCAGATTTCTACAAAACTTATTCCATAATGTGATTAGGAATTGCATGTTCTCTGAAGTACTGGAGAAAACTAGGAAAAAGGAAAGAAAATAACTTTAGTTTTAACAACTAGACTATTCAAAAAAGAAATAAAAATACTCCATAATTTTCTAGATCCCCATCACTGGTCATAATGTTTTTCTCTATCTATGGAATCTTTACTAATCAAAATCCTATTCATCCATCAAAGGTCAACTACAATAGTACTTAGTTCTTTAACATCTGCCACCATTTGGGAATTCTCATCTCTTTTTTCTTCCATCTACTACTTGTCAGAACCCCAACATTTCATTTATATCTCTCCTACATGTATGTGATTTGTAATATAATTATTTCTAAATATATTTCCAGCTTCATTAGAAGTTCATTCATTTATTCATTTATTCATCAGTCTTTGATTCCTGACTATATGTTAAACAGAGTTTAGGACAAAAAAGATAGCCCAAAAATCAAATTAATCCTTCCTCCTATGAGTTGATTAAATTATACCAAGTGGGAAATGTATATATATATACATATATATATATATATATATGTATATGTAAATGTGCATTCAAAATATTACCAAAAATTTCTGGGGAAATGTTCTAGTAGACAGAGGAGAAGAATAGGAATCCCCAGGACAAATTGTGCAAAAGCATAAAGATGGGAAAACATCATAAATACAAGGAACAGAGAGTAGTTCAAGTCATCTAGAATTTGGAGAGGATAAAGGAGGCTAATCTTAATAATATTAGGAAGATGAGTGAAATCCATTTTTTTAAAAAAAAGGATAAAATCCTCAAAGAGGAAATTCTATTTTATCTAGTTAAAACAGTGAGTCAATGAAACATCTTCATCAGGAGAATGTTCTCCTATGTATAGAAACCGATATCATCTCTATTTCTTCCATATTGAACTTTATACAAGAATAGGGGTTCAACAAACACATACATACATACATGTGTATGTTTGCTGAATTCCTACTCTGTATAAAGGTCAATGTTAAGTTTTATGGAAGAAATATATATATATATATATATATATATATGTGTGTGTGTGTGTGTGTGTGTGTGTGTGTGTGCGCGTGTGTGTGTGCGTGTGTGTGTGTGTGTATGCAAATATTTATATTCTGAATGAATCATTGCAGAGCGAATAGGTCTATTCCATTTCATTATTTCTCATGAACAATCTAGATTTCCATTCAAAATTATAAGAACACTGGATTTTTTAAATTGAAAATAATAAGCTTAGGTCTTCATTTAAACTCCACAGTGCCTTCTCTGGATATGGATGATATTTTCCATCAAAAATCTTTTAAAATTGTCCTTTATTATTGTACTGCCAAAATGAACAAGTCCATCATAATTGATCATCATATTGTTGTTTGTGTATATAATCTTCTTCTGGTTATGTCCACTTTACTCCACATCAATTCATGTAATTCTTTCCAGGATTTTCTAAAATACCATCCCTCATGATTTCTCATAGAACAATAGTGTTCCATCACATACATATACCACAAATTGTTCAGCCATTCCCCAACTGACGAGCATCCCCTTCAATTTCTAATTTTTTGATACTACAAAAGAGTTGCTATGAATATATGGCAGTATGTGAGTTTTTTAGCCTTTTTCATGATCTCTTCAGGATATAGACCCAGTAATGGTTTTGCTGAATCAAAGGGTATATTTAGTTTAATTGCACTTTGAGTACAATTCCAACTTAAGCGGACTAGATTTTGAAGAAGAGGAATTCTTTTTGAATCTTTGTTCTTTCACTTGCTTATCTGTGTAAATCTGAGCCAGACACTGAACCCTTTGCAACTCAGTTACCCTCTTTTAAAATAGAAGAGAAGGGAAGGTAATGAGTGAATAGATTCCTAGACATTGAGCTCTAAAATTATGGTCATGAGTCAATTGCTGATATTCAAGATGCAAAATAGAACTATACCAAGGTGAATTGAATGATTAATATGAAACTAGGTTAATGGAGAAAACATGTCTTCCATTATACATGGGATAATAAGGTTTTGGAGATTTCCAGTCCCTTAAAAGTTTTGACTTTGAAGATTAAGAAAATATTGCTTAGAAACAGCAATGGTGCTAACAGGTATAGGAGAATCAAGCTGCATGACAAAAATGAATTGGCAACTGCTGATAATAATTTGAAACTGAGTTTAGGGTCCCTTGAAAGGCTGGTCTATTAGACAATAGAAGATACATTAATTTAATAATTATTCAAATAGGGACAAGTCTGGGTCACTCTAATTCAATTTCATTACTGTTCAACATGATATATAACCAAGAATATTTTTGAGCTCGGGGCATTTTTTATTTTCATCTTTTGTTTTGTTGATGTTTTGCTTTATTTTCATTCAGAGAGCTTATATTCTACAAAGCAAACACTTTCATTTGAATATCAGTGTAATTACAAAGTCTTATCTGAACTCCTTTGTTATTTTCTCAACAAAGGAAAATTGAATACTATCCTGATTATTCCCATTTACCAACTTTATTTCCTAAATAAATATTATTAATAGTTCTATCGTTGTCATACTTCACCAAATCATGACTGGATATATCATGGAAGAAAAGCATCAAATTCCAAGT
Organism: Macrotis lagotis; assembly: GCF_037893015.1. NCBI lineage: Eukaryota > Metazoa > Chordata > Mammalia > Peramelemorphia > Peramelidae > Macrotis > Macrotis lagotis. Next base: position 194,158,650 of record NC_133658.1, on the reverse strand, counting down.
ATACACAGACAAAAAAAAATCCCATCTATGCAAAGGTAAAAATTAAAAATGTTATTCTTTAAAAAGAAATCTATCCTGCTGGCCTTTTGCTTTATGATGTTATTTATCTGTGAATGCTAGGAGCTTCTAAAATTTGGTAGTTTCTAATAAGCTGCTATTATGAGTATGTTCTTTGAGGCTTTGAGTATGTTCTTAATGGTAACCTATATTTAATTTCTGAAGAATAGCCTAATCTGTTAATAACAGTTACTTTGCTAGTACTTTGACCAGTTGGAGGAAAAAAAAAGTATTTCACAGTGTAACCCATGTATCAAAGAAAAACATGAAACATGGATAGCTATTGATATATGTGATTATTAACATATATAATACATATATAAATACACTTTAAAATGTATGTATGTGATTAATTTACAGATCTCCTCTCCCTAGAACCAAGATTTGGAGACAGACATATTATCTATGAATCCCTGGGTAGCTGTCAGAGAGTCCTGTTGCAGACTTCAGGTTGGTCTGTATAAAACAAAATAAATGTTTTTATTAACAAAAAAAAGCGAATTATACACAAAGATAATTTTTTAAGGAAAATACATCTAGGAACTTTGGGAACATCTAGTCCAGTCTTTTCACTTTACAAATAAGTAAATTGATGACTAGGGAAATTAAGTGACTTTCCAGATGTTGCATATGTAAGAAGTATCAGAAATGAGATGTGAGGCCAGGTCTATGATTCCAAAGAGGCAGCTAGGTGGCACAGTGACTAGAGCAATGGGTCTAGAATCTTGAGTTTAAAATTGACCAAAGACACTAGTTATAGGACCCTGTGGCAGTCACGTTACCTTCAGTTCCCTCACCTACAAAAAAAGCTGGAGAAGGAAATGGGAAAAGCATGCCATAATCTATGCCAAGAAAACCCCAAATGGGGTCGCCAAATGTTGAACAAGACTGAAATGACTAAATAACATTCCCCAATTGATAAATGTTCCAAAGATATGAACAGACAGGGTTTTTTTTGTTTGTTTGTTTGTTTTGTTAGGTTTTTGTAAGGCAAATGGGGTTAAGTGGCTTGCCCAAGGCCACACAGCTAGGTAATTACTAAGTGTCTGAGACTGGATTTGAACCCAGGTACTACTGACTCCAGGGCCAGTGTGCTTTATCCAGTGCACCACCTAGCCGCTCCTAACAGAAAGTTTTCAAATGAAGAAATTAAAGCTATATGTAATCATGAAAAATGCTTTAAATCACTGCAGATTAGAGAAATGCATATTAAAACAACAATGAGGTATCATCTCACACCTATTAGAATAGCCAAGATGAAAAAAAAAAGGGAAGATGATCAATGTTGGAGAGGTTGTGGGAGGACTGGTGGAGTTGTGAATGGTTCCAACCTTTTTGGAGACCAATATGGAACTATTCCCAATAAAACCATTCATAACCTTTGACCCAGTAATTTCAATTCTAGGTCTATATCCAGTAGAAATTATAAAAAAAAATGGGAAATGTGCTCCATGTTCTAAAATATTCATAGCAGCTCTTTTTATAGTGGAAAAGAATTGGAAATTGAAGGGATGTCCATCAATTGGGGAATGGCTAAACTAATTATGGTACATGAATACTATGGTACATTACCATTGTAGAAGAAACCATAAATGATAGGACTCTAGAGAGGCACAGAAGGGCTTACTGGATCTGATGCTGAACAAGGGGAATAGAACCAAGACGACTATGTACACATCAATAACAGCATTATGAGATGAACAATCTTGATGGAAGCAGCTCCTCTTGGCAGTCCAGAGAGCTAGGACAAACTGTATTTGACTGGCTATAGACTCTATTATTCCCATCCAGAGGAAAGAAAAAAAAACACAAAAAAACAACCCTTCAGAATCTGATGAATACTTTATAAAAAATTATCTCTTATGTAACTCTTTCCCTTAATCCTAATTTCTCATGCTGTATATTACTAATTTGTAAACATGTTTATCAAAATATTTATGTAAAAGGATAACCTGACTGGTCCCTGCTGAGGGGAGAGGGGTGGGAATGGAGGGTGGAGGAAAATTTTGTATCTTGGAAATATAAATGTGCATTTGGAGGAATATAAATAAATAAAATTTTTAAAAATGACTAAAACAACTAGTGATTTCAAATTTCTTCAATAATTCATAGATCCTTGATTTAGCCAATTTGTGTGTTTATTCCAGTCATAAAAATCTTAATACTTTTGAAAATTGTTATAGGTTTCTTTAATTATAACAGATGGGAAAAAAATTCATCAAACTATGGCTAATCTAGGAAAGATTAAGTCTGAACATTGGTAAAATCATTGCCAGATGATATTGTTATTATTGTTGTTGAATTGTTTAACTCATATCTTACTCTTCATGATACCATTTGGGATTTTCATCATAAAGATATTGAAGTAGTTTGCCATTTCCTTCTCCATCTTATTTTATAGATGAAGAAACTGCGATAAACAAGGATAAATGAGTTAGTTACCCAGGGTACACAGCTAATGAGTAACATCAAATTTGAATTTAGGATAAGTATTCTTGATTCCAGGCCCCATAGTCAATATACGATAATATCCAGCTACCCTAGTAGATGATAGATATTTAAAATTAGTTGCTAAGGGATGCAGTCAAGGAAGTTTGAGGGAAAATTTATATAGCTAAATATTTATATGAATAAAATAGAGAAAGAGATCAATGAACTGGGTAGCCAAACCAAAAAGAGTTAGAAATAGAACAAACTAGAGCTCCTCAGTTAAATCCCAAATTAGATTATTTGAATATCAAGGGAAAGTTTAATAAAATTGAAAGCAAGAAATCCAATGATCTAATAAGCAAAACTAATAGCTGGTTTGATGAAAAATCCAATAAAATAGATACTTTTGGTTAATCTGATTTAAAAAAAAGAAAGAAGATAACCAAATTACCATTATCAAAAATGAAAAGGGTGAACTAACCACCAATGAGGAGGAAATTAAAGAGATAATTCGGAGCTACTCTGCTCAGCTGTATACCAATAAATTTGATAACCTGAATGAAATGGATGAGTATTTACAAAAATACAAATTTCCCAGATTAACAGAAGAGGTAATATCATAATTAAATAAACCCATTTCAGAAAAAGAAATTGTAGAAACCATCAATAAACTCGCTAAGAAAAAGTCTCCAAGTCCAAATGGATTTACAAGTGAATTCTACTAAACATTTAATGAACAATTAATTCCTATTCTCCTTAAACTATTTAAAAAAAATAGGAGTTCTGCCAAATTCCTTTTAAGATACCAATATGGCTGATATCTAAACAGAGAAGAACAAAAACAGACAAAGAAAATTATAAACTAATTTCCCTAATGAATATTGATGCAAAAATCTTAAATAAAATTTTAGCAATAAGATTACAGCAAGTTATTAATAGGATAATACCCAGGTAGAATTTATACCAAGTTGACAGGGATGGTTCAATATTAGAAAAACACTCAACATAATTGAACATATCAATAGCAAAAATGACAGATATATGATTATCTCAAAAGATGCTGAAAAACCCTTTGATAAAATACAACATCCAATTCTAAAAATTCTGGAAAGTTTAGGAATAAATGGAATTTTCCTTAAAAATAATAAGTAGAATTTATCTAAAACAATCAACAAATATCATATGTAATAGGTATAAACTCAGAGCATTTCCAATAAGATCAGGGGTGAAACAAGGATGCCCATTATCACCATTACTATTCAATATAGTATTAGAAATGTTATAGTGTAAGTCATCCTTCTCACTTGCCTATAATAGAGGCAAACATCCCAGGGCTTTATTTTTAGAAAACAAGACTATCAGAAATGGTCTGAATACTGTGGGATTATCTTGGCCTTCAATGGTTTCTATACCTCCCATATCAGCAAGGCAACCACAGCACCAAAACAATGCCAGACAACCACAAGTCAGTGTTATGTGGTAATGGACATTATTCTGGTACATCTTAACCTTTCACTCAAAGGACTAATCATCAGTGCAGTCTTTCATTAGAGACAAACCATCTTTGAGTTGAGCTGGAAGTTTCTACAATAATATATGATCATCTTTGAATCTTATTTGACCACATGGTGCATCCTGACCTGTCACTCTATGGGCCTCTCATCAGTATTGTTTTTCATTTCAGATGTTCATCTGATATTATGATGTTTAGAACGACAATGGTATTTTGCCTTGGAAACTCCAGTCTCAGTCTCTGTTCCCATTCCTCTGTGTGGTGTTTTCTTCTGGAATTTCTCTATTGAGAAAGAGCTAAGTCTAGCCCCATTCATCTCTGGGTTTCACTCTGTGTGTATTGTTTTTAAATCTCCACCATCCCTTCTCCCCCACTCAACTTTTTAGCATCCTTTTATGTGTCTTCCAAAATTAGAATACAAACTCCTGTTGTTCTTTTTCTTCTAATTATTTTCCCAGTGCTTAGCACAAAGTAAATACTTTTTAAGTACTTGTTGACTAACATACTGACCTTTAGTGGTTAAACATGACTCGGGTGTAATTGAAAAGAAGCTGAATTTAGAGCCAGAAGTTATTATTTAGTCATTTTGGTCATGTCTGACTCTCTGTGACCTCATCTAGAGTTTTCTTGCAGAAAGTACTAACATGGTTTGTCACATCCTTCTTCAGTTCATTTTACAGATGAAGAACTAAGATGAAAAGGGTTAAATGATTTGCCCAAGATCACACAGCTAGTAAGTGTCTGAGGCTGAAGTTGAACTTAGGTCCTTCTGACTCCTGGGGCCGTTATAGATTGATCAATCACTATACCACTAGCTGTCCAGTCAGAAAACTCTTTCAAATGCTGATTAATACCCTGCGACCATGGCTAAGTAATTCAAAATCCATGGCTTACAATCTCTTCCTCTGTAAATAATAGGATAAGTCTACATGATCACTATTATCATTTCCAACTCTAAAATAATGATCCTCAATTTCTCTTATTTCTTTTATTTTTATTATTTTATCTGTAAAGAATGGCTCAATGGCTTAAATAAACCATCTTAAAATAGTTGTTTATATTTACAGAACCTTTAATAGTTACAAAGTATACACACACACACACACACACATATGATACATACAAATATGATCCTTATTTGTGACATCTCATTTGCACACAAATAAAATAAATGACATGATAATATTCCATAGAAATAAGTATCAGAGCAAAGACAAATATATTTGTTCTGATTATGAGTGCAATGCTTTTTTTAACTATACCATCATGATTAGAACATGTATCTTTGAGAGGATCCACTGACCACCATATTGGTTGCTATTTCAATTCTTTTCTCTTCTTTTGTAGTGACTATCAGTAACATCCAATTTGTATAGTAGCTGGTGATTCTAGCCCTTGGGATTTATGGTGAGGCCACGAAATTAATTTCTTCTGCTTGACAACATTTATTTAAGCCAACCACATAGCCTCCTGGGATGGAAAAATCATTTTTTTTAAATCGCCTCTATCATACTTGGGAAAAGTAATAACAAGGAGCTATTAATTTCTGGCTCATGCTTTCAATTGGTTCCTAATTTTTGCCTCTCAATTTAGGATAAAACATTTTTCTTCAAGAGGAAATATTTGTAAATGCAATCCATTCCCCTCCTCAGGGCACTTGACTGACCAGCTGCTTAAATCAGAATTTTTACTATCTTAATGGCAAAACAAAGTCTTTTCTCTATAACTGTTCACTGAATTATTTCTCCCTCAAAACATAGTTAAAATTTTATTCATTTCATGAATATTTGGGCAAATGGAACATCTGCATATGTGCTTTGCAAGGACTCAGTCACAATATAACATTTTTATATCTTACTCTATCTTTGTTTTTTCTTTGGAGCTATTGCAATGTATTCTTAGATTTCTAAAGCAGTCAACATGATGGAAAAGATTGTGGAATTCTATGAGTTTCTCTGAATTTTTGCTAAGAATTCAGAAACTAGGGCTTTGAGTTTTTTCTGTCTAAGCATTTTAAAATAATGCTTGTGGTGCTCTCAAAGACTTTATCCAATATATAAATGTTCTTTACTTCCCTTTTCATATTAGAAAATATGAAAAATATGAAAAAAAAGCAAATTTTGAGATCATTTGATTTTATTTCATCTGGTTTGTAGTACCTGAAGGACATTTTATATTGAGTAGAAATCTCATTTTAAATGACAAAATACTGTAAATTAGCCTTTATTAAGGAAATGCTAATAAATAGAAAGATCACTAATGGGGTTTTCATTCATTTATTCTAAGAAAGCAATTTGCTTTCTTTTTTATGAAAGTAGGGTATAAGCAAAAGTTCTGAAACAATTATTTCTTAGAAAGATAAGCCTTTCTAGAATGAACCCTCTCTTTAGTAATAAGATGCACTTTGACAATTAAATATTGGTTAAGAAAACATAACATTTATATTAGATTAAATATGAACTCTTTAATTGCCTATAATAATGAAAAATTTTCTGGTAGCTCAGTAATCTTTCAAATTGACCTTGAAATGAGATTATGAGGAAAACTTTCATTCAATTTAATTTCAAAATAAATTTTAAATGGGTCAATCATATTTTAATAGTTACAAGCTGCATAAACATTTCATTTTAGCAACTGTTTCTAATATATTTTTGTATATTTTTAATTGTTTTTTTGGCAAGGCAATGGGGTTAAGTGACTTGCCTAAGGTCACACAGCTAGGTAATTACTAAGTGTTTCAGTTTGGATTTGAACTCAAGTTCTCCTGATTCCATGGCTGATGTTGTATCCATTGTGCCACCTAGCTGCGCCCACGTTTTTAAATATTATAATGAACAACAATTTTGGAAAATAAATTGTAATTATGAACAAAAAATATTTAAAATGTCTCAACTGGCATAATTATATCACTGCCAGACCTATATCTAAAAGAGATCAAAGAAAAAGGAAAAGTAACATATTTAACAATTTTATGAATTGCTTTTTATAATTTAAAAATTGGATTCTAAAGAAAAGCCTTTTGTTGAGTATGAACTTAAGAATTTAGTAAAAACATGATTTCAAAAAGTCATGGAACAACTAAGAGGAACTTATAAATAGTAAAATTCACAGAAAAAGAATTTAAATTGTATCATAATTATAAAAAAATAATTGTAAGTAAGATTTCAAAACCCGATGAAGAAAGAAATGGCAAAATCAATAGGGTAACATAAAATAATAAGAATCCTGTAAAGACAAACAACTTTGAAACCAGTAAAAGCAATAAAGTGACCATCTATGATGGTAAAACAAGTACAATGAAATGTTCTATCCACCTTCTTATATGAAAAAATGATGCATTTAGAGTGTTTAGGAATTTAGCAGATTAGTAATATTTTGTCTAGATTAAGATAGAATATATTTGGTCAAATGATATGTATATCCCAAATTGCATAAGAGACCCCCTAGAGGTCTGGGAAAAGTTTCTTTTAGCTCACAATCTGGTAGTTTCCTTTTTATTGTTCTTGCTAATTAGATCCTAGAGTTCATTACATCAATGCCATTGGAGCATTTATGACTTCTGAATTTAGTTTTCAGGTCAAAGTCTTTTCTAGTTATGGTTTTTGTGTTCCATCATGTTATGTATATGAAAAACTTTATAAAGCTATTGTAATTTGCTACTAATAATCACAATTAGAAAGTACTTACTAATTATAATGGAATCAAATGAAGGTTGACCTAAAATAACATGTTACCCAACTTTCTAGTTGAGTGCCAGATATTATGAGTAATCTGATTACAGTTAAGAATCTGAATATTTTTGAAAATTTTTAATATCCAAGAAACTAAAAATAACACAAATGTAATTTTAATGAGCCATTTTTTGTTATATGGAAAATTTAGACAGCCATTTCACTATTTTCTTTTGTAAAATAATGGGTTAAATTGAAGCAGGTTTACAAAGTGTTAACTGTGGATCCCTGGAGTTTTCGGAGACTATTTTAAGGGGTTTGTGAGATCAAAACATTTTATAATAAACCTAATGTTTATTAAATACTCCATTTTCTAATTGTAAATTTATATAAAGTCAGATTGAATAAAGAAGCACACACACACATATATAAAACAATGTCACTTTTCTCACTTTTTTATTTTGGAAAATATATCTTTTATAGAAATTATTTACATGATTTTTAAATGAATATATAATACATTTGTTTTAAGTGAATTAATAAGCATTTACAATTTTTATCAGTTTTAAATTTGAATTTGGTAAATATGAATATTTGAAACTTATGTGGAAAAAAGCCCTTTGCTGTCTGAAGAGTGTAAAGGAGTTCTGTGACCAAAATTTTTGAGAACCTTTGGTTCAGAGGATACCCAAGATCTCTTTCAATTCTATGTGATCATAGGATTTTATGAAAGTCACTGTTAAGATTATTCTTTGAATTCCAAATAAAATTAAAAACTAAATATTATATTCATGTTGAATGTTATATTCATGTAGGTGGTGCAGTGGATCAAGCACTGGCTTTGGAGTCAGGAGGATGGAAGTTCAAATACAGCATCAGACACTAGACTCTTACTAACTATGTGACCTTGGGCAAGTCACTTCACTCTGATTGCCTCACATCTAGGACCATCTCAAGTCATCCTGATTCACATCTGTCCACTGGATCCAGATGGCTCTGGAGGAGAAAGTGTGGCTGGTGACTTAGCACAGCATACTCTCACTCAAATCCAATTAATGTGCTTGTCATGTCATCGCCTCCCTGATATCATGATCCTCTTTGAGAACAAAGGACAAATATAACAAAAGGGATTCAACAATGGATATATTATATACTCTGCTTTCATGATACTTGTAGTGTAACTTGAGAAAAGAACAAAGTAATAAGTGATATCAGGGAAAATGAGATAGTCAACAGGGAGACTCAAGCAAAATAACTTCAGAAAGCTTATGAAAAATTAATTACTTTCACTCAGAAGGGAGAGGTAGGTAAGAAGTGGTCAGAGCAGGACTATTCATCTTTTTAAAGAAAATATTGTATCTTAATTTCCTTTATCACTCTCAAGTGCTGTGCAGAACACTGGTGATGCAAAGAGAGGCAAAAGAGAGTTCCTGCACTAAAGGAACTCTTAATCCAGTGACAACAAGCATAATACATTTACAAACAAGCTAGATACTGAATTCGTAGAAAATAATTTATAGAAAAGACCCTAGATTTAAGAGAAGTTGAGGAAGATATCCTGTGCAAGATAGGACTTATTTTTTTTTTAGTTTTTGCAAAGCAATGGGGTTAAGTGGCTTGCCCAAGGCCACACAGCAAAAAAACAAACTATTAAATATATTTTGAATAAAGTTTGGGATCATAGCTATCACTGTAGCAAACATCTGTATCATCTCTTATTCCAAAAACCATAGCCACTTTGGTAATCATACTTTCTCAGTACCTTCTGATTGGGAGATTAGAGAGTAGAACAGAAATTACCTTCCAATGATCTCATTTAAAGAGGGTTCAGTGGGGCTCAAATTCTACTCATTTCCCAACAGTTGTACTCCTTGGATTTGAATCTACCATCATCATCATGTCCCCATGCCAAGACAACTCCTCCCCTCTTCCTGCTTTTCAGTTTCCTTTTCAATATCATCTTCCCTCATTGAATTCTAGATCTTTGAGGACAAGAATGTACTGTTTCTCTTTGAATCAAAGAACAATGTATCTGACATATAGTAGGTGCTTAAGAAATGTTTATTAAATTGACCTAAATGAATAATGAAATATCTCTTCATAGTTAAGATATTTGTCATATCTTGATGCAGGTTTCGCTAGAACAGCTAACACTACTACTACTACTACTACTACTACTACTACTACTACTACTACTACTACTACTACTACTACTACCAAGGACTGCTAGGTGGTTCAGTGGATAGAGCACCAGTCCTGGAGTTATGTAGACCTGAGTTCATATTTGGACTCAGTCTCTTGACTCTTATTAGTTAAGTGACCTTCAACAAGTCATTTAATCTTGATTGCTTCAAATCCAGAGCAATGTCCAGTACTCCTGATTCATATCTGGCCACTGAATCTAGATTGCTCCAGAGAAGAAAGTGAGACTACTGACTTAGCATAACATCCCCTCACTCAAAACCATGTCATGTGTTTGTCTTGGGATCCTCTCCCTGATATCTTGGTCTTCTTCAAGAACAAAGGAAAACATCATTATCAAAATCACTATTACCACTACCACTAGTACCACTTCTACTACTACTACTACTTTTACTACTCCTTTTGCTCCCCCACTGCTGCTGCCACTTCTACTGCTACTTCTACTGCTACCACTACTTCCTTTTCCTCCTCTTCCTGCTTTATCACTAAATACTTTGATTTTTAATTAGTTTTAATTTTAATTAATTAATAAAGACTATATTTAGCACTACAGCAATTTCACTAAATAGGTATGGATTCCAGTCATAACTAGAAAGAAGTATGTGGCATTATACTAGCTTAGTCCCCTCTATTTCCTTCCCTCTCTAAAAATCATAAAAAAATCATATTTTTAGCTCTAGAATTGCATGATATCAGTCTCTATCCCAAAATTACATAGTGATAAATAAAGATAATTTGGAGATTTTATAAACATAGATATAAAATCCAATATGAAGAAAGAAAGAATTTAATGAGAATGATATTCAATAAAGGGAAATTTTCTCCAAATGTGTTAAGTAAAACTATTGAGTTCAGGATACTATATGATATAATGGAAAGAGAGCTAAATTTGGAATCAAATTACCTACATTCAAATCCAAGACTGGATATAGTATAAATTTGACTGTTATTTCATCTTTCTGGGCCTCAGTAGCTTCATCTATAAAATGAACTTGGATGAGCTGACCCCTAAGTAACTTTCAGTTATAAATCTATGATCTTAAGGTACATATTCATGGAATATCAATTATTTATGAACTTTATATTTCATTGCATTATTTAGGATATATGTTTCATTATTAGACTTTTTTTTCTTTTTCCTTTTTAAAAAAATTGGACCCATAATTCCATTGATCTCAAGGAATTTCATCAAAGAAACATATTTTGCTTGTGTATTTGTAACAAAAATTGAACATTTAAGTGATTTAGCTACAGCTATTGATCCAGTGTGGATCAGAGATAGGTAATGTACTGAGGCATTTGATTTTCCTTATTCCCAGAACTTCTCTCAGTCCCCTTTTTCATTATTAGTAGTAGATTGTAGACATGGATAATTACAATAAATATCACAATTATAAAACCTTTTATACTTTATAATAACTTTTCTTCCCAAAGATCAAGGATCATTATTCTCATTAAATCACAAAAGAAACTTAAGTCTCAGGAGTTTTAGATAGTTGTATGGTATGTTGGAAGAATTTCACAATGAATCATTTTATAACTTTGTAGGTCTTGAAGTCTCAGCTTACTAACATATAAAATAAAAGATCAGGGGCAGCTAGGTGGCACAGTGAATAGAGCACTGGCCCTGGAGTCAGGAGTACCTGAGTTCAAATCCATCCTCAGACACTTAATAATTACCTAGCTGTGTGGCTTTGGGCAAGCCACTTAAACCCATTGCCTAGCAAAAACTAAAAAAATAAAATAAAGTAAAAGATCAGACAAGATGACTTTTTTAAATCCCTTTCAGTTATCAGTCTTATAATACTTACTACATCACAAGGCTAATAAATGTTAAGCCCAGACCTGTCATTTCTAAGTCCATTCCCTTCACCATTTGGCCTTTGGCAGGGTTCCAAGAAAACATGGGAAGTACATCTATCATAGCAACCTATTTTTTTAATCCATTTGTGTAGAGTTTTCTCAAATGAGAATTGAATGAAATACCTACTGAAGTTTCATGAAAGGGAAAGAACTTACTTGTATGCTATGAAAAAAGACTCAGGCATTGGCAGATTAACTGAATGTCAACACTTTTGAAAGGCTAAAATTTAATGTGAACTTAAGAAAGAAGAAAATCAATAAACAAAGATGGGTCATCTCCTGTTTCCCCCTAAAAATAACTATGAAAAAAAATAAAATTCAAGATTTTCCCGTTTTAAATGAGCTTTAAGATTAAATCTATGTCTATTGCTGAACAACCAAAATGAGAATTCTGGTCATGTGGAGGAAATCTGAATATAAATACAACTTCACTTATCTTTACAATTTTATAGGGGAAAATAAGTTTTCTCAGAGGTTACAGCCTGTGACTGGAATGAAGTTGGTGTTTGCTTTCCATGTCTATGATGTTTTCTACTTTAAAGTCTGTCATATTCTAAATTATAGGTTGAAATGTTAGGGGTCATATCAATATTTGGTCTTAAAATCCACCTTGGAAACTCAAGTGGCTCAAATGTGTACCAGTCATTAAGAACAAATGCTTTGGAAGTGAAGGCTGTAAGTCCTTCACATTTTCCTTGTCCTCTGGCAGTTTTGATGAACAATTTCCACACTGAAATCTATCTTATTGATTGTGGTATAGCTTTTAGGCATATAAATTGGGGAGAGTAAAGATCCATGAGTAACTCTTCTGCTTATAATGACCTAAGTCTTTGCAAAAGCTATATGCTTCTCTTTTTATTTTGTACTTTCCCCAAATCAGAGGAAAATTGGTTAGAATAGGGCAAAGTATAGGTTTGGGAATAGTATCCAGATAGTGTTAATATCAAAGAAATTGGGTTTACATGAGTTCAAACAGAGAAAGAGAGAGGCAGTGGGGAAAGTCTAATTTAAAATGTGTAGGATCTTATTAATTTTTAAAATTATAGCATCTGATGATAGGATATTCTATGTGTTAATGATATTATTATTATTGTTATATTTAAAATATTACATGGTTGCTATAGCTAGGAATGTTTGTTTAAAGGAAAATGATTTTATTTAATATATTCTATGTTTGTATTTTTTTTGCTAAAGATACTTTCAAGATATTAAGAGAAAAGAATGAATTTCACCAACATGTTGAGAAGCTTTTGTCCCTCCTTCTCTCTCTACCTTAGCTATTGGAAAAGAAAATATATAAAAAATAAACAGAATAGGGAAATAAATAGTGGAAAAGAACAACCAAAATAAGCAAAAAACAGTGTGTGAATCAGTAATAAATGTGACATGTGTTTAAAATATCTACATTTTTCAAAGAAATTTCTATATTGTGACATCATAGAATTATTTGAATATTTGGATATGTCTTAGAGTACAATATCAAAAGTAAGTTGGTGGGTGAAGTGAATTTAACAAATAACCTAGAAGAGCATTGAATTTAGATGTGGAGAACAACTTAAATCTTGATTCTTCCATTTATGACCTTGGTATTTTGATACTCAGGTATCATACATGAAGTATGAGGAATAGATGATCTCTAAGATCCCTTCCAGCTTTAGATCTTAAATAATGATAAATACTTCTTTTATTGTTATTTTGTATCATTATTTGTGTTTATTTATTTATACTCATACTATAGCTCTGGATATTTCTAGTATTAATACATTCCATTATTATGTGGTAGGAAATACCTACCACAAATTTTCAGTACCCCTTCACCTGGACCAGTCTGGGTGATGCTCTTATCACTATGCTACTAAGTCTAAGAAGCTCAAGTAAGTCAATATCTCTATTCCTCAACTTAATTCAGTGGACTTTTGCTATCATTTATATTTTTCTCATAAGGAAGTCAAGAGAAGGTTAATGCCTTGTCCCACATTATCTTACAATTGGATTGCCTTGATAGCTAACCCAGTGTCCTAGGGCATAGTGGGGGAAAAAAACACCAAAAAAAATGTGTCTAAGTCAGTAAAAGTATGACATGCATTTAATGTAGAATTAACCAAATAGAGAATAACTAAAAGATGCAGGAATTGTACATTTAAATCAATGTATTTTTCAAGGACAGGGATATATTTTTGCTTTCCTTTTGATTTCTGTAGGAGAGTCAATGCAAAACATAGGGGAATATCCTGTAGTACCTATAAGTACATTTAGTATAAGACAAATAGTATGTTAATGAAGATTTGTTTTCTGTTATAACACAGGAAATGATGAAATAAATTGCATTCCAGGTTCAGGATGAGAGAAATTTAGTTGCCTTGCCATTACTCAATTATATACTGTGATTGTCTGACACACCTGACATGACAACTTTTGCAATGCAAAAGACATTGATATGTAGTATCCCAACCAAATATTATAAAACCTGAGATAACTGCTTGTTCATTATTAATATTAACAATACATTATACGTACACAAATTTGCATAGGGTACATGATTTAATCAATATGAGCAATTCTCTATGTAGAAACTTCCACTGATGTATATCATCAACTTATTTAAAATTTCTAGTTTTAGAAAGCTGAGAAGTTATTGTTAAACAATCAGTTAAGCAGGTCTTGGCTACAAGGAAAAACTTGCATACACTATGACATAGTTTCTCATATACTGAAGAGATCCTATATTAATACAGAAATGCTTGGAAGTATAGGGGAGAATAAAACTTCAACTTTTTGTATTTATTTATTGAAATGTCTGATTCACAGAGAAAGGACAGGCATTGTAGGACAACAAAGTAGGAAAGGATTATTTTTTATACTGGTGAAAGAAGTAGTCACATTGATAGGACAACAACTCAATCACATGTTTTATAAAGTACTGTTTTTACTTCAAACAGGAGACAGAATTATTATTCTTATTTTACAGAGGATGAAAACAAAGATCAAAGTTTTTTTTAAAAAATAATAAATATTGTGTTTACCATTTGCCTACCTCATTGCTGAGTGCTTGGAATAGACTATTTTTTAAAGGTAGCAACTGTCCTAGTCCTCAAAAAGAAAAATAACTTTGCAGAATCACAGAAATACTAAATGTCAGAGCTGGGATTCAAATCCATGGTTCTACCTCCAAGGCTAGCCTATTTTCAACTGTACAACATTATACCTCTGAAATATTGAAGTAAATTCCTTATTCCTAAAAACAGTTATTTATATTGAACCATGTCTGCCTGCACAAACATTCCTGCAGTCTTATATATAAGGAAACTAATTTAGGAAATTATTTTACCTCTGTTAAAAATGGGGAGCAACACATCAAGGTGATAACAAAGAAAGAAATTGAAAGCTTCATTTTTTAAAAAAAGATAAGATGTTTGGTTCAACTGGGACCATAGAACATATGTGAAGTTGGTTGTGGTCTTTAAACCACAATCTAAAGGAAATAATCCTCCAATGGAAGCCCTAGCCATCCTACTATGTGACAGTTTTATTTTTGTATTTTTGGTAGGGAGAAAAAACTCAAATAATTGAAAAGATATTATGGTTGTATATTATCATGTGATAGTATGTTATAAAACTACTTAAATGATAATATAATGACTATTGATATTACATTGAAACTATATTATTTCCTTTTGTTCACTCAATACACACACTTACTGAGTATGTAAGATCTACCACATCAGTTTCTGATAGAGAAATCACAAGACCTTGAAAAATGTCAATTTATATTTAAGAAAATCACTTTCTCGTGTTTTCTAGTATGTATGTTTCATATTGAGCTCACAAACTTATTTTTTCTACCATTCCCACATAAAATTAGAAGCACCTTTCATGGATATTTCCCAAGAGGGAAACCAGGCTGCCTGTATCTGGGACAATATACTTTCTTGTTCTTTGCTTTTTGCTATTTGCTGGGATCTCAACTGAGTATCAAAATATGACCAAACTTGAGAACCTAAAAAACCTATAATAAACCTCTTATGACCCCAACACACACACACACACACACACACACACACACACACACACACACACACACAAACACACACAATATACTTCCCTGCTCATTCAATTCAACCTATCAATATCGTATTGCATCATATGTTGACTGATGTCATTTTGCTAAATAGGTAAACAAAATTTATTGAAAAATAAATTGTTTTATAGGCTATTATAACAAAGATAGCCTTAAAAATCATCTTATTAAGTACTTTCATTTTATAAACTAGGAGCCAGAGACTCAGAAAAGGGAAATGATGTGTCTAGGGTTATCTGAATGGTTAGTATCAGAGGTAATAAATACCACAATCTATAATTTCCTGTGTTTAACTCTGTGCTTTACAATATTCCTAATTTCATAGAGCTAAAGTTGAAAGAACATGATTCAAATCTTGTCATTTGAAAGATGAAAAACCTGAGGCTCAGAGAGGTAAAGTATCTGATAAAAAGTTGCAAAAATGATAGAGGGCAGAGCCAGATGTTCTGACTCAAATGCCATAGCTGTTTTTGCCATCAAACTATGCCATTATTGAGTCTTTTGCTTTATCCTTATTATTAGCAACCTACTTATTTATTCACAGTATATGTTCAGAATCACTTCATATATATGTATAAGTTCATATATATACATATATACACAGTGAATATTGACAGTTTGTGAGTATTCAAGTTTAATCTTTGTGATATTCATAGAATGTTGCTATCTTGTTCAGGTTTATCTGGTATTTCAGCCTTCCTAGCAGCATGCAAAATAGAAGTTTGAAAATAATTTATGACAACTTGGGCTAAAAAGTTATTCTACTGTGCCTTTTCTTTCAAACCTCACAATCTTTTTCTCTTGCTTCTAATGAGTACAAATGGGCAATACTTCATGCGGGGCTTTGGGGACAGGGCTGACTCTGTCAGGATCCCAGAGGAAGCCAAGAGCAAGTCTGTTTCCCTTCTATAGCTTTCTGCCAGACTGGCCCAGGGAAAGCAACGAAGCCAGCAATAAAACAGTGTTTCTATTCCAAATATGTCAATAGATTCTCAGTTCTCAGGGTGCCAAGCTAGCTTTAAATGCTGAGGCGATGCAGAGCATCCCAAAGAAGAGGGAACAGTGACCCAGTGTCAAAAACATAATGGTTCTAACTAGCTCTAACCTCTAGGTGGGCCTCTTTCTCACTGAATTCATTTTGGAAAGCTTTACCCTTCTCCTAGCTGGCCAAGTCAGACATTTTCAGCAATTTTTGACAAAGCATTCTCCTTGTTCCTCCCTCAAGAATTGGCTTATTTTTTTCATCAAGCTTCTCTGTAAGAGTATCAGCTGTCATTAGTAAAAGACCTTAAAATCTGAATAATAATGATAATAGCATTTATATATGGTTTAATGGCTAGCAAATGCCTCATTTTACTTTCACAGCTGCCTAGGGAGGGAGGTATTATTATTATTCCCCCTATTTTACAAGTGAGGACACTATGTCCATGTTGACAAAATCACTACGTGAATAATTCAAAAATTTGAAATCAGATCTTCCTAATTCTATGTCTAGTGCTCTCTATTCACTACGTTGTGAAGGTTGTTACAATGTATTCCATGTTGTGGTTGCTGTTTACTGATAATATCCAACATTTCATGACTCTATTGGTATTTTCTTGTCAAAGATCTTGGAATGGTTTTCCTTTTCCTCTGACTCATTTTATAGATAGGAAATTGAAGCTGAGTTAAGTCACTTTTCCAGGGTCACAGAGCTAGTCTGAGACAGATATGAATGCTGGTCTACCTGACTCCAGAACTGATCTATCCACTGCAAAATCCTGTTTACCAGTGTGTTACATAGAATCTTGTAACAGCCCTGTGAGGTAATTAATAACCAGTATAATTATTCCTTCTTAACAAATAAACTGAACCTCCATGATATCCCCAAGGCAACAAAAGTAGCAAATATAAAAGGCTAAATTTCCATTCCATTTTTCCTGATTTCACCATTCTAATTCCAACATTCTGATGTCTCTTAATCATGTTTTGTGAGATCCCAGGAGAGGTTACATAGTATAAAAGAGAGAAAATGTGGTACAATTGAAAGGACTATTTTAAAACCCAGTTTGCCATGTGAATCTAGGCAAATCACTTCTTGTCTCCAGATCTGAATTTGTTTAACTATCAAATGTAGAAGTTGAACCCATTGTCTCTAATGCTTCTGCCAACTTTATGTGATCTTGTGCTTTTATCTATTTCTATGACTTCAACTAGAATCTTTTTATGCAAGACTGAATTGGATACCTCTTTATCCAGTGATTTTCCTTAGGTATAGTCTCACATTTCTATCTTCTACTGAGAGACATTAAAAAAAAATCTAGATATACCATCAGAATCTCAGTCTTTTCCTCCATTCTATAAAATTCCCCCCTGTAATTTTTATTGGCATAAGTTACTTCCCATGAGGAAAAATCACAGTCAACAATGTCTGTTTTTCTATTTGAAGTCTTAAAGAGCTACTACTAAAGGCTGAATGACATATTCAGTGCTATATCCAATATATAACATGATTTGAATACAGGCTCTTTTCATCTAAAACTGGCTCTCCATCCATTAATCTACTATACCATGTTTCTTTTGAAAATAAATTTTACGTTTTTCTTGGGCTAAATCCAGGTGCTCTTTTTTATGTGTGTCTGTTTTCACAATAGTGTATTTTTCTTGTAGTTAGGAATAACAGAATTTTAAAAATCTTCTCTTTTAATAACCTTGATATTTATTAGCTGTGTGATTATTTATAAGTCATTTAACTTTTCTCAGTCATAGTTTCTTTATGTGTAAAATGTGGATACTGGCTATTACCCTTTCAGGTATTTTGTGAGGGTCAAATGAGAAAATGTATGTCAAACTTTTATTCAAACCATAATGTACCTCATAAGTGTTAGCTATTATTTTTATTATAATATTTTATTGTATGACTAATTATCATATAGCCATATGTACTATTTATAACTCTTATAGTACCTGCCACATACAACTAGTGTTAAACTATCTCAAAAATGTAATGGGACGTTTAAAAGCAAGACCCTTTTCCCAGGATAAACACAAATGACTGTTTCATCTTTTCCTCTTTTTATTTTTTCCATAAGACATTATCCTGGACATTCTCTTCTGTTTCATCCTTAGAAAAGGACTTGTGAGACCTTTAAGGAATTGTATTCCCTTAGATAAACTTAAATTTTATCTGCAGTTCAACTACTACTGTAAACACAAATTGGAAAGGGAACAATACCCAAGAAACAAATTAAAAATAGTCATTCCCTCTAACTTGTCACCCAGAACTATTGTAAGAAAAATGAAAATTATGGTAGACAGAGTTAGCAGTAAAACTAATTTTAATCTCATTGAGGTACTTGTGATAAAACCAAAGAGGAAGTTTCTTCATCTTTCTTAGATTTTCTACACAAATAAAATAGGAACAGAAATACCTAATATCTTAGATCATGGAATTATTGTGAAACAAATGAAATGGCATTGATAATGTACTTAATAAACTTTAATCAAATTCACAATAATGTTATTGTATATTGCTATAGAGTAGTTTCATGTCCTATTCACCATGAGTCCATTTGGGCTTTTCTTAGTTAAGATACTAGAGTTGTTTGTCACTTCCTTCTCCATGTTATTGTATGCTTTGTGAAATATTCACTGATAATGACATAGATGATTCAATTTATCATGTATTGACTTTATTATTTGGATAAAATTTTGATGGGACATAGAATGACCTCAAAGATAAAAAAGATAAATAACTTCAGAGCTAAGAACAACAAAACAATTAGCTCTTCTGTAGTGGAGAAGTTGCTTAAGCCTCTATGACTGAAATAATTAAATCTTTAAGGTAAAGATAAGCTGTAGAATTTTTACCATAAGGAATATGCTATGGAAATTAAATAATAGATCATAAATGTCCCACTTTAATTTTTTAAAACTAGCTTTTACCAAGTAGCTAAGTGTTACAGTGGATTGAATGGTGGGTCCACAGTCAGGAAGAATCATCTTCCAGAGTTTAAATCTGATCTCAGATCTGTATAAGTCATGTGATCCTGTGCAATTCACTTAATCCTGTTTTTCAAATTTTCTTCATCTGTATAAAGCGCTAGAGAAGGAAATGGTAACCTTCTCCAATATTTTTGTCAGGAAATCCCCAAATGGGGTCCTGAAAAGTGAGACTCAAAAACAAAAGTTCTGTAAATATGAGCTTGTTAAATAATGAAAAAGACACCATTTGGATATGTGATCTTAATCCAATCATTTCATATTTCTTGTCCTCTATTTTCATTGATATTTCTTCCATCTCTCAAATTCTATGAAGCTGAATTATTATATACAACCACTTCTTTACTTAAAAATATATGTGACTCTTTTTAAAAAATATCAAAACGAGGGTGGGAAGGAGCCAAGATGGCTGCTTGATGGTAGGAATTCCCAGAAACTCATAACCCCAAAACTCCAAAGGCCATCAAATTATGACTCTAGTCAAAATCTAGAGGGGCAGAACCCACAGAAAGACTGAATGATACAATTTCCCAGTCCAAGGAAACCTAGAAGATCTCCAGGAACGGTCTGTTCCATTGGGACCCAGGATTGGAAAAAGCCACAGCACAGTCACAGTTGCAGTTCAATACAGTCAGGCTGGATGCCTGGGTCTATGGCAGAAGGGACAGTTTAATTATTGCCAGAAGAGGTAGTGAGAGAACTCTGTTGTACCAGAGTGAGTATGGAGAGGACCTCTGGCCTCAGAGCAGCCCTGTGATGAGAACCTGCAGCTTGAGTTGGCAGAGCCACCCAGCATGTCCAGAGTTATCAGCCCATAGATGGGAAGGGGCTTAGGGGAGACTGTAGAAATCTCTCTGCTCTCCCTGGGGCAGGACTCAGCTGTTTGCCCACACGTAGATCCAGCTTGCAGTTTGGGCTTCCACAATACCTCTAGCCAAGCAGGGAACATCCTCACAGCTCCAGGGCAGAGGGAAGGGCCTAAAGCCTCTCATAAGACCTTAGAGGAATTATGATCCCTGTGGATTGTCCTCAAAACTCCCCAAAGCCTTGAAAGGTATGGTAAATCAGTCATAGACTGAGGAAATGAGCAAACAACAGAAAAAGAAGAATCTGACCACAGAAAATTACTTTGTTCCCATGGAGGACCACAATAAATACTCAGATGGTGACAAAAATCAAAGTTTCTGTAATCCAAAACCTTCAAAAGAAATAGAAAATGGGCTCATGCTATGGATGAGCTAAAAAAAGACTTTGAAAAGTAATTAAGGGAGGTTGAGGAAAAACTGGGAGGAGAAATGAAAGCAGTGCAGATAAATTATGAAAACCAAGTCAGCAACTTGGTGAAAAAAATACAAAAAATACTGAAGAAAATAATATGTTAAAAACCAGTTTAGGCCAAATGGAAAAAAGCAACACAAAAGGGAAATGAGGAGAAGAATGCCTTAAAAAGGCCGAATTGGTCCACTGGAAAAGGAGATACAAAAACTCTCTGAAGAAAATAACTCCTTCAAATGCAGAATGAAACTAAAGCAAGTGGATGTCATTGCAAGAATTCAGGAAAAAATAAAACTGTATCAAAAAACCCCTAAAAATTAGAAGAAAAAGTGAAATATCTCATTGGAAAAACAATTGACCTTGAAAACAGATCCAGAAGAAATAATTTAAAAATTATTTGGCTACCTGCAAATCCTGACCAGGAAAAGAGCCTAGACTTAATTTTCAAGAAATAATACAGCAAAATTTCCCTGAGATCCTAGAAGCAGAGGGTAAAATAGAAATTGAAGGAATTCACCAATCACCTCCTGAAAGAGATCCCAAAAGAAAAACTTCCAGGAATAAGGAAACTCTAGAACTCACAAGTCAAAGAGAAAATACTAAAAGCTGCCAGAAACAAATAATTCAACTACTATGGCTCTATAGTCAGGATTACATAGGATCTAGCAGCATCTACATTAAGGGCTCATAGAGATTGGAATATGATCTTCCGGAAGGCAAAAGATCTTGGTTTACAACCAAGAATCAACTACCCAGAAAAACTGAACATCCTCCTTTAGGAGAAACGATAGATTTCCAATGACACAGGGGACTTTCAAATTTTCCAATTGAAACAACAACAGCTGAACAGAAAGTTTGATCTCCAAGTACAGGGCTCTGGTGAACCATAGAGGGAGTGGACAAGAAGTACTAAATATGATGAACTGTATTCCTGCATAGGAAGAAAATACTGATAACTTATATGAACTTTCTCATTCATAAGAACAGTTAGAAAGAGCATATATAGACAAGACACAGGAAGGAGCTGATTATGATGGTATAATATAGTAAAAATAATAGAGTCAATGGATGATAAAGAAATGTACTGCAAAGAAGAGAAAGGAGAGGAAGGAGCTAAGATTTTTCACATAGGAATCAAGAGGAAGCTTTTACAATGGAGTGGGAAGGTGAGGGGGAATGAGTGATCCTTTATTCTAATCAGAAATGACTCCAAGAGGAAACAACACACACACTTAAAAGGGTATAGAAATCTATCTTACTGTAGAGAAAAATGAGATGAAAGGAATGGGATAAGGGGCAATGAGGGGAGGGAAAGGGGGAATAGATGATAGAAAAGAAGGAAGACCATGGGAGAGAATAATCAGATACAACACACTTCTGAGCAGGGATAGGGGAAAGGAAAGAGAGAATAGAAAAAATGAGAGTGGGAAAGAACAGGGTGGAGGGAAATATAGCTAGTGATAGCAACTGTGGGGAAAATATTGAAGTAACTTCTTTGATGTACTTATGATTAAAGAAGGCAGCTCATCCCAGAGACAGTACTTTTGGAATCAGAACACAGACTAATGTCATTTTTTTCTCTCTCTCACTTTTCTTGAGATTTCTCATCATTTTTGGGAGGGGGGGTTATGATTACTCTCACAAAATTATTGTAGTAATTTAAAATAAATAAATATGAATAAAAAAGAAAAAGAAAAAACATCAAAACAAAAAAAAAACCCTCTTTCTATTCCACAAGGAAGAGGTAGAAAGGAGGTTACAATCTCCTATCCTTCTAGTGCTAGTTGAAGCCTTCTTTATTCACTGTCAAATAGATCTCCACTCTTAGAAACACTGATGTTGTTAGACCATGTCCCTCTGCTGGTGGTTTTTGACTATGTTTGACTGAATCTAGGCCTCTGGGTAACTCAAAGAGTAAATAGAACCTTGTGGTAGTGAAGACCAAGGGCCTTCTACCAATATAAATAACTCTAGAGCATTAGCCTAGCAGTAAGATAAACTGATGAAGAAAGATTCAATTTTAAATGCATTTCTAAGAACTGGTATGAAGCCAATTCAGATCTTTAGTATTAGAAGCCCTTTGAATGGTTTTCTTAATTTAAAATATGTTCCATTTGATATAATACAGCATTGTACAATGAGGCATAGTTAATTATAGTTAACCTTAATATGACATTTAAAGATTTGCAAAACACTTTATTCTTGCATGTTAGAATAGTGCCCTCAGGTCCTGATCTGTAAAGTCCAGTTTATGAGTAAATCACTTTAAAACTAAACAAAATTGACATAGTAATGTCTACATGCTGCATGTAGACATTACTATGTCAATTTTGTTTGGTTTTTAAGGTTCTAGGTTCTAAGAATTCAGATAATTTCATCTCTTTAGTAATAGAGACCCTTTGAACTGGTTGATTAATTAAAATATATTCTAATTATTATAATCCAGTATTGTAGAGTAAGGCATAATTAATAATAGGTTCCATTTATATGACAGTTAAAAGTTCACAAAGTATTTTAAACATTATCTCATAACAGACGATATAAAGGTAGTTACTGTTTTCATTCCCATTTCATAGATGAGAAAAGTAAGGATGAGAGGTCTAATTACTTGAGTAGGCATCATACAGTTAGTAATTTTCTGAGGCAGAAATTAAATTCAATTCTTGCTGACTCTGTCTGCTTCACCCCTCTAGCAGCATAAGGTACATAACTGCATAAATAATTTTTTTACTTTTTTTTTTGCAAGGCAAATGGGGTTGAGTGGCTTGACCAAGGCCACACAGCTAGGTAATTATTAAGTGTCTGAGGTCAGATTTGAACTCAGGTACTCCTGACTCCAGGGCTGGTGCTCTATCCACTGCACCAGCTAGCTGCCCCTGCATAAATATTTTAAGTGTTCCCCTCCTCACTCACACTCCTCTTCATAACTGAGTGGGAAATATTTTGCATGAATGTTAATATTGGGTCTTTTTGGTCATTCTTCATTCTCTCCAATCTAACTCATTGTTTAAAATATGATTAAATTAGATTAAGGAGATGAATAAATGAATTGGTATTGAAAAATGAACATACTGTACTCTTTGTATATTTTACCATGTAAAATGTCCTGCAAGCATTCAAAAGTAGCTGAAATTTTAGGATGAATATAAGTAACATCTCTAATTATAAGGAATCATATTTATTGAACTTAAAAACCTACCCTCAAGTTAATTTCATTTGTTCACGTCAGAGGAATTGCATTTTTCTACTTAATGATATAGTATTTTCCATGAACGTCACTTTACAAAGAGTGATATAACGTTAAGAAGAAAACCAAATGCAACACATCATTTTCTTTGAAGCTAGAGAAACTCATTATTTAATCATACTTTAAACATCTCTATGAATCACCAGCATAAAGTAGATTATGTTTTAAAATTCAGTTCAAGAAATTTGTCACTAAGATCATGTTATTCCAAGTTGAAGAATCATTGTTATGCTTGCAGATAACATGCCTTTCTTTGCCTCTTATTAGTAGTAATACAAATATAAAAAATAAAATATGGTACTTATTAATTTATCAATTTTCCTTTATTTCTCTTCCCTTCTTCCCCTCTTAATAAAAAATGAACATTTCTATTGGTGCTTACATCATATTCCAAAGTTGATTATATGCTATTGCATCTTTATTGTAATGTTACCTTTATTTAACTTGGGAGGAGAATGGAAAAAAATGCTCTTGGACAGAAGAAATTTGTCAAATGGCAAAGGCAAGGACTGTTAGTCATTCACAGTGCCACAAGATGGCAGCATTTCAGAAAATGTCTAGTTGAACAGGTGCATGTTTTTTCATATCTGTTGATGTAGCAGAGATATTTTTTTTGTCATTTACAATGATTAATTAGGAAGATTTTCATCAGTAAGTATGGCCTTGACATTCCATGGCTGAGAACAATATTATTGTAAATAATGTGGGATCTAGGAAGGTAAGAATGATTAAAAGATCAATGTATATTTAGAGATAGAAAAGACCTTAGAGACTATCTAATCTAATCTCCTCTTTTACAAGGAAGCAAACTTAGATGGATTAAATGATTTGTTCAGGGTCAAATAAGCTGCTAACCTAGGTTGTGATCAAAGGTACTCTGACTCCAAATCTATATAGCTCATATTTTGTTCAGATTAAATAGCTTTCTTATATATATGAAAAGTTTCTGAAGTATAAAGAAAGAATCCATTGTTAAAAAACCCTAAAATTGTACTTAAAATATGTTGACAATGGAAGGGTCATTGGTATTATCCTCTTCAATACTAGATGTTCCTATAAACAAATTGAGATCATGTTTTTGTGATTCTGGAATGATGTCAGGATCTTGAAGATCTTATAAAAATTTTTTTAAAACTTTCACTAATTCATCTAGTGAAAAAGACCTATTAAGAAGCTATTTTCGAAATCTATGTTAGACATTGTGAAGAGAATGGAGATAAAAGAAATGAATAAATCAGTTTTTTTCTCTCAAGAATTTTACCATATACTAGAGATAAAAAAAAAAAACTATACACAAAAGGCCAGGTAGTACAAGTAAGGAATTGCAAGAATGGAGAAGTTTAAGGATAGGTAGGAAGCAATAATGGGCAGAATATTCCTAGAAGCAGATATGGTATGGCATAAGCAAAGCTTTGATATTGGAATTGTCAAGTCCTATATGAGGAATGACTAGCAAATTGAGATTTAGGTACAGCATAAGGGATATGTGCATGAAAAGTGAAAGCTAAACCTGGAAAAGTATGTTGAAGGACAATTGTAGAAGAATTTTGATTCTAGGATAAAGAGAATAAATTTTATCTGGTAACCAGCAGTGAACCATCAAAAGGTGGATTTTTATTTCTTCAATAGAAAAGGATATTATCAAAAGTTTTTTTGAAGAATGGAAACCTGGAAAACAAATTTTAAAAAAGAATGGGAACCTCGGAGAGAGTCCCAGTAATAGAGACTGGGTAGTCAGAAAGAAAAGCAGGTTCAGGAGCAAACGATGGATTCATTTGTAGACTTATGGAATCTGATATAAAACGAAATTCTGGTGAAGGTCTGTATTAAAGATTGAGCATGCTAGTATTGAGCTCAAGATAGAAATAAGGGATGGAAAGGTAAATCTGTGATTTTTGAGGTTAAAGTAATAATAGATGCTATATGAATGCAAGAAATATTCCAAGTCAATGATAATGAGAAGAGGGAGAAAGGCCAAGAACAATATTAGAGAATTTCTACTTTGCTAATAAGAAAAAGGAAACAAAGAAATGGTGACTACAGAGATAAGAGGAAAAGCAGTAAAACTATAGTACTGAATAGCCTTGGGAGTGGAGAATTATAATGTAATAAATTGTTAATTAATTTATGAAATTGTGAAATGATACAGGCACACTTTGTTCATTGGTTACTCTAAGAAAACAGCACAGAAAATACAGAGAAAAAAAGTAAAAGGGGAACAGAAGTAGATGGCATGAGAACAAAGAATGAGAGGATAAAGAAAAGAAAGTAGTGGTTGGAAGAGGGTAGGGAAGATGAGTGTACAGATTCACTCTCATAACCATAGATTAGAGCTGGAAGCACTTGGCAGCATGAACCTAATGGAGAAGGAAGAAGGCTTTGTGTGCAAGAAATTGAAGGCACATTTTTATTTTCACTAACTCTTGTCAATTTAGGATTAACTCATTAACATATCCAAATTATCTCAAAGTTGTTAGTAATTCTTTAAAGTTAACATTATCTATATCATTGCAAATTAATTGGTAACATTTGAAATTCTGTTTGGCTTATTGTAGATATCAGAAATGTATCTGAGATTTACTTATATGACCAAAAGTTCCTAACAGAAAGATTTACTTTACTTTCCTTGATTTAGCATTTATTACCATAATCTGGCTTTTGGTTAAGATATGAATTTGCAAATCATGAATCCTTGTTCTTTGGGATGATTTGCACATGATTCCTAGATTCTCTATGGCAGTCTTTTGCCTGCTATTGCTACTTTATACTGGTTACTTAAAAACTTATTTAGTGACTATTGTTGGTGAGGGAGACCAGAAAAGATAGTTTTAACATAGGCAATGTGGTCAACAATGCTAAGTCTCTGCTACATAGATATCCAGTAAAATGAGGACTGAGATAATTGAATTTGCTTTTAGTATGTGTTAGGAAAATGTAGTTTCAGTAGAATAAATGGACAGCAGTCAAATACAACAAATTGGGAAGCTAAAGGCAATTAAGAACATAAATACTGTAAGAAGGGATGAGTTATAAAACTACTTGGCAATGAAAGAGAAATACATATGTAGGTTAAGGAAACAGTAATATAAATAATAATTTTAATTTAGTTTATGGTTTTTGCAAGGCAGTGGGATTAAGGACTTGTTCAATGTTACACAGCTAGGTAATTATTAAATGTCTGAGGCTGGATTTGAACTCGGGTCCACCTAAATCCAAGGCCAGCACGTGATGCTCTGTACCACTTAGCTGCCCCTGTGATATTTTTTTAAGGATGGTGAATACCTGAATATAATTTCAAGACAATGGAAAGAGTTAATGGAAAGTTAAAGATTGAAGGTACAAGATTAAAAAAAATGGAATGGACTACTGTATAAAATGGTCAGGGAAGGAATAAGACAGAGATATATAGGAACCTTTAGAAGGAGAGTCAACTCTTCCTTGAGAACAAGACAAAAAGAAGAGACGATGGATTAAAATATACTTGGGCTTAAAGTTGAGAAGAGAACTTGAAAATATCACAATATCAATTGTGAATTCCATGGAATTCACCTTTTGAATATATGAAAACTTAATGAATTTGGTAAATAAAAGGAAAAACATTTGAAATAAGTATTTTTAGAGTGATGATAAATAAAAGGACAATGAAACATCAAAGGGATCCAATGATATTGATTCTTTAGAAAATTTAATAGTCAAGTTCCATCAAAGAAATTTTTTCCCCTTTTCTTTTTTCCTTTTTATTGATATCTTATTTTTCCAAATACATGTTATGAAAGCTTTTCAACATTAATCCATATGCCTATGTACAATTTTAAGTTACAAAATTTCATTCTACTCTCGCTTCCCACCCCCCCTCCCCTCAGTTGCAAACAGTCAGGTTAATATTGTATATTAGACATTTGTGTTAAATGAGATTACAGATAAGTCATTTCTGTATAAGGAACTAGTATTAAGGGAAAGAAATACATGAGATTTTTTTTTTATAAAAAAGTGAATATCAGATTCTGAATGGTTTTTGTCTTGTTTTTCTTCCTCTGTATGGGGATAGTGTTGTCCATAGCCAGTCTAATGGAGCTGCTGAGAATAGTTACATTCAACAGGGTTGATCTTTTCACCATGTTGTTGTTAACTTGTATATTGTTCTCTGGCTTTTGCTCTCTTCACTCAGAATCAGATCATGTTATTCATTCCATGCTTCTCTAGAGTCCAATCATTTATGGTTTTTAATTGGACAACAGTATTCTATAATATTTATGTACTATTACTTGTTTAACTATTCCCCAGTTGATGGGCATCCTCTCAATTTCCAATTCTTTGCCACTACAAAAAGAGTTGCTACAAATATTTTGGAACACGTGGGACTTATCCCTTTTTTATGATTTCTTCTGGATATAGGCCTAGAATTTTAATTGCTGGGTCAGAGGGCATGAACAGTTTTATTTGGCATAGTTCCATATTGTTCTCCAGAATGGTTGAATCAATTGTACCAGTCCTTCTACAACCTCTCCATCTTTGGTCATTTTCCCTTTTTCTAATCTCACACATCTGATAGATATGAGGGGATACCATAGAGTTATTTTAATTTGTATTTCTCTAATCAGTAATGATTTGGAGCATTTTTTCATATGATTTCATATATATATATATACATATATATTATATATAGCTTTAATTTCTTGATTTGAAAACTCTCTAGGCATATACTTTGACCATTTAACAACTGTAGAATGACTTGCAACTTTATTAATTTGATGCAGTTCCCTATATACATACATACATATATATATATAATATATCTTATAAATGAGACCCTTATCAGAACTCCTAGTTGCATTATTCCCAGATTTCTGCTTTCCTTCCAATTTTGGCAGCATTGATTTTTATTAGAGTAGGTTGTGGGATGACTGGTACAATTGATTCAACCATTCTAGAGAGCAATATGGAACTATGCCCAAATTAAATTAGTCAATTAAAATAGTCAAAAATCATTCATTTTCCAGTTTATAATGTACTCTCTTGTTTGGTCATAAATTTTCTCACTTTCAAGAGATATAATAGATAGAGTCTATTCTTGGTCTATTAATTTATCTATGGTGTTGCATTTTATGTCTAAATCCTGTACGCATGTGGACCTTATTTTGGGATAGGGTGGTAGTGCCTAGTTTTTGCCATACTATTTTTTCAGTTTTCCTATCAATTTTTGTCAAATAATGAGTCCTCATCCCAGAAGTTAATGTCTTTGGGCTTGTCAAACAATAGATTATTGTATTAATTTCCTGTGGTTTCTTTTGAACCCATCCTAATCCACTGATCCATTTCTCTATTTCTTAATCATTACCAGGCAGTTTTGATGACTGTCACTTTATAGTGTAGTTGATGATAGCATTTTTTAATCAGTTCCCTTGTTATTCTCAACCTTTTGTTGCTCCAGATGAATTTTGATACTATTTTTTCCTAGCTTGGTAAAATAGTTAATTGATAGTTTTATTGATACAATATGTAATTTGGATAGAATTTTCATTTTTATTGTATTAGCTGGACCTAACCATGAGCAATTGACATTTTCCCAATTATTAAGATTGATGCATTTATTATTTATTCTGAGTACTTTAAAATTGCACTCAGTTTTTGGTTTTGTCTTGGGAGGCAGAATCCCAAGTATTTAATATTGGCTAAAGTTACTTTAAATGGAATTTCTCTTTCTATCTCTTGGTTTTGGGCTTTGTTGTTCATTTATATAAATGCTGATGAAGATTTTCCCTTTTAGAAAGTAAATTCCTTGAGGTCAAGGACTAACCACTTTTATATTTGTATTACTAGAACTAATCATTATGTTTGGCTATTAAGTTATTAATAAGGAAACATTTTACTTATGTTTTTGCATAACAAAGAAACTTGGAAAGACATTGCCTCAGAAGAACTAAAATGAACATTATATAGAGAGCAATGAAAAGGTAAGTGATGAGGGTAATTGACTTCATCATGCAACCAATGAGGTACTTTGGAGAAAAACAGAAGTAAAGAATAATAAGATAAAAACATGAAGAAAAAGAGGGGAATGACAAGTGAATGTGAACTATTATATTCCAACTGTACTCTTCCATGTCTGGGGAAAATGAGGAAGACCTCAAGATCTTTGGCTAGAACTTCTGTATAAAATTTGGAAAAGAACAAGGACTAAAGTTATCCACAAAATTAGGATAATTCAGAGGATAACATTCCTCTAATTCACTGGGAGGGATTCCCCAAGTGGTGAATTCACAGATCCATTAGAGCAATTGCTTTTTAAGAGGACATTTCATACATATTAGTTTACCACTGACTATACTAGTTCACTAACCTGATCCCTAGTCTCTTAAAGCTTATTTCATATGTAAACATGGATTAAAGTCAGATAATTTGATTATCATTAGATTTAGAAAAAAAAAGATGAAACAAGGAACTAAGTACCCAGTCATCTAACTAGCTAAATTGTTGATTTCTATCAGGGTATTTGGGAGGATGGAGGGATGGGGAAGCACCCTCAAATACACTTTCTTATGTCACTCTGAAAATACAAATTTCTTAACCAGACCAATCTCTGATATTAGGTTTAAAGCTCTATCAAGATCAAGTACCTAGGTATTTTTACCCTTCTTTTATTTCATATTTATTTAACAAATTTCTCCAAGAGTATAAACTCTTTGATAGATAAATCAGTTCTTTCCAAATAATTAATTCCTCAACCAGACTCTTTGTCTCTTTTAAGAAAGAATCAGAGAATTACAATGCTCTAGACTCCAAAGGGACATAAGGTCATTTGAACCATTCTTTGTCTTTGGCTACTAAATTTTCTTTAGTCATCTTATAGTTTGATTTTTTTTTCCCTACTGCACCCTCTTTAGTTTGTCCCTGATATACATTATTAGTAACTGAATCCAATACTCTAAATATAATCTGATCAGGACAGAGTACAGTAGACCCATTGATTCTCTTATTCTGTGTCACTCTCTTTCTTCTCCCCCTCAATCAATTTACTCTCTATTTCTACCCCTCATTGTCTGGCTCTGTCTCTATCTTTTCTCTCTTTCTCTGTTTGTCTCCATCTTTCTGTCTTTGTCCCTATTTTTATTCTTTTTTTGTCTCTATCTCTATTAACTGTCTCTGTTTATCTCTCCTATTTTTTGACTACAATGTCTCATTGCTAAGTCTAGTTGAATTTGTAGTCAAATCAAAACCTCAGTTGTTTTTCCAAAGAAAGTGTTCCCTATCCCTATCAGCCACATCCAAAAATGGCCATAATTGGCATTTTTAATATAAATTCAGGATTAGATGACCCCTAAAATACCCTTCAGCTCAAAATATATACTTTTATGGTTCTATTAATTTTCAATATATCACCATTCAATTTTATCTTATTTGATTCAGGTCAGTGATTTAGTCTATCAGATACTTTTATGATCCTGACTCTGCCATCTACCATGGTAGGTATCCTTTCAAATGTCATACCATTGTCAAATTTATCTGGTATACTTTATATGACTTTATCCAAGTCATTGAAAAAATAGAATATTACATAGACAAGAAAAAACTTCCTGGCTTACTTGGTTAAATACCTTCCCCTAATATCAACATAATGACATCAAGACATTAATGATTATATGATAGGATTAATCATTCAAACAGTTCTAAATCTATCTCACTGACCTATCATCAAGGTCATTTTTCTCACTTTATCAGAGTAAAGCAATAGTCTCCTTTCCCTTTATCCTTCCTGAGTAAAGACCACAATGAAGACAAGAAGAGTAATATGCTTAAATATATATAAGATCCTTCCATACCTTTGACTCCTATTTAGCCACAACTTAATAACTTAGTCACAAACAGTAATCTCTAGTAGCTAAACAAACTACTCTGCTATGCTATTTATAGTGCTGCTAATTGAAGGTAATATGCCAAAAAAAAAAAACTTGTACCCATGCCCTGTGTCTATTTTTGGAGTAGTTTGAGGGATAAAGTGATAGAGTGATGGAAATAATACTACTATGAACCATTACTAAAGTACAAATTGTAGGATGTGACAACTGGAAGGAATCTTAGAGATCATGTAACCCAGCTACCTTTTTCCACAGACAGGAATCTGCTACCTCCGGCATTTCCTATCTCTGATAGTCATTCTATTACAGGGTCCTTAGCTTATTCTTAAAGTAACATGCGGTCGAATCACTTTCTTTTAATTTAAAATTGATCTCAGATTTCAATAGATTTAGACTTGAGGAGGGGCAAGTGAAATGCAATGCCTTTAAGCTTTTTCATAAATGTCAGGATTATACCATGACATAGGAATTCACAATAACTGCTTCTGAACAAAGATTTTATTTGCAAAGTAGAAGGTAAATTACTCAGTTCTTTGAAAATCTCTGAACAATAGAAACCTTTTCTTTGTCGTTTCACTTTCTATTGACATCTACCCAAGAATTTTCCAGAAAAAAGTGACCTCAGGGTCCTCTCTTGGGTTTCTACATCTTAGAGAGTAGAAAGCGATGAAACCAAAATCGTGAAGTATATACAGAATTCCAATTAAACTCTTGACATTTCCCTCAACACAACTTTAAAATAATTCCTCAAATCAATTTTTCCAGTCTAAGCTAAATTAGGAGGCCAGCAAGAGAGTTCTATAATCATTGAGAGGGGGATGGTCTGAAGGAAATGCAACAGCAGAACAAGTCAGGAGACTTGGAGTCAGCTGGGAAAGCAGCAGCAGCAGCAGCAACTTTGGAAGCTCTCTGTCCAGAAAGATAAAGCAATTGGACAGTTGGTCAGGAAAAAAAATCATAGGGGATATTTTACTGGCACCGGGTTCAGCTGGTACTGATTGAAAATTGTATTGCCTATAAATAGTTCTGGTTCATAGTTACAGTGTGGATAGAAGCACTTCTTATTTGTAACAATGAAGCAGTAGTCCTGTTTACAGTTCCA
Organism: Macrotis lagotis; assembly: GCF_037893015.1. NCBI lineage: Eukaryota > Metazoa > Chordata > Mammalia > Peramelemorphia > Peramelidae > Macrotis > Macrotis lagotis. The sequence continues at coordinate 194,125,375 of NC_133658.1, read as the reverse complement.
GAATCAAGAGAAACCTTAGACGTTTTTACTGTCAGGGAGTAAAATTCCACCCTGGTTAAAGACTACAGTGAAGACAAGGAGACTAGTGACTATACCTTTCTTCAGGTCACATCACTTTTGGATTTGTAGAACTACAGAAGAAACTCTGAAGATAGCAGCACAAAAATATCTCCACACTCCAAGTTGAGCATAGGGCATTTTCATTTTTGTAATAGAGATCTTTGAGTTCCCCTGTCATTAAGACCTGGGACTCCAAAGCCCCAAAAAGGGATCTTTTCATAATTTTCTATGTTTGCAAAGGGGTAAACTGCTCAAATCAGGGTAGCTAAGATTGAAGGAGGTGGGAATTGTAATAAAGAGTATAAGTAGGACACTCCAACCTATGTTGGTTCTTAGAGGAAAAAAAAATGACACAACTAAAATTGTATCTTTGTAAAGACACATATTTTTGGTAAAGTCTCCATGGCTAGAATATGCTCTCTCCTTACCTCTGTCTCTTAGAATGCTTACCTTCCTTCAAGATATGCTGCCTTCTATATGAACCCTTTCTTGACCCTAAGCTAATGGTATCTCTTTTGCCTTCTTGAAATTACATGGGTAACTGAGTTTCCAATAAATTAAGGTATATTTTGCATGCTTCTTGTATGTAGGAATAAATACTTGTCCAATGGCAGAGAGAAAATGTTGAGATAATTTACCTGAACTCTATACTTTTATAGAGTTGGTGCCAAATTATTTTGGGATAGTCTTACAGTTTCAGAAATGTTTTAGGCATATAGAAACTGAAAAGAGAGTTTGGTAGATACAGGGGAAACTGACTCCTTTTCCTTGAAACTTGGTTGATTTTTCCTTGGCTAAGAATGGATCCACTCATTTGGGTTAAATTGAAATCTAATCTAGCTCTCAGTCAAAGAGTACATTCACTCTTTTTATTTTCTGTTATATGCCAATTTGTAGACTTTCTTCAAAATTTATTTGGCATATTACTTTAATAAATGGATCTACTGATTGTTATGATATCTCTGTCTCTGTCTCTCTCTCTCTCTCTCTCTCTCTCTCTCTCTCGTTTTATGTAAAGGATTTAAGCTGATAAGCATAAACTACAAAGGATACTCTCCCTGAAGAATAACTGTGGTAGTATCTTTCCTTTGGAACTCTTAAACATTATGGCTCTAGATCAAAAATATTTGAGTGGAATTAAGTTTAAAAAAATTCTAATTTGATACCCTTATTGAAGATGAGCAAAGGAAGAAGCAATCACTAAGTCTGTCTTTCTCATCCTTCCCCAAGACAAGCATCCCTTAGAGAAGGGTGAACCAACTTCCAGCTAAATCTGCCCATGTTTTAGGGAACCAAATATACATATTTAGTCAACCAATGTGAATGAAGTCTTTCCAAAGTACTCTAAGTAATAGCATCTACACTATAACTCTTAAATTATTTTACATTTATTGTGTGTATATACATATGCACATATATTTATGTATTGTCTTCTAATTAAGAATGCAAGATCTTTAAATGCAAGAATTTTTCAAGTTTGCCTTTATATCCTCAAAATGCTTGCTGATTGAATTTGTCTGAAATATGCATGGTTGTGTCATGAAGATTAAAATGTGTAAGGTAACAGAGAAAACTGTTTTACATTAATGAAATTTATATACCCTGAAGAAGTACTAATGAGAAAAGCATAGGTTTTTTAATTGAGTAAAGTTATATTCATCTGGGTCATATGTTTCCTTGGTTATCATACAAAACAACTGACAATTACACCTGCATACTATGTTTTAGATTGGCTTTGCTCTAAGTTTTATTTTGTTTTAACATCCAACCCTCCAAATTTGCACATTCTTACTCATTAAATGTTTCATCCCCTTTACTACATTGCATACTACTTGAGGATAGTAACAAGATTTTTTTTCTGCTTATGTTCTAAGGTCTTATTACAGGGTCTGGTAAAAATGTTTGCTGAAATAAATAGAATAAAAAGATTACTATTGACACAAAGTAGCACAAGTGATAAGTGGTTCAAGTGGTAAGTGCTACAAATGTGAGACCTTGATTATAAGAGCCAGAATATCTGGATTAGGATCTAGATATCACTTTCTTTGTGATCTAGATTCTAGAGAAAGCTGTTTAACCTCTATAGGAGGTAAAGATTGAACTAGTTCCTATAGTCTGGATTTAAAATTTATAATTATAAATAACACAGGAACTTAGTATCCTGAGCTGAGAAAGGGGAAAGATGCTTAAAAGAAAAAAATAGAGATCTTGAACTAGGCCACAGTAGAATAATAGTACTTATTAGGGTTTAGGGGTGGTTTAGTAAGGCATTCAGGCAAAGGAATACTATGTGCTAAACTGTGCATGTGGGAATATGAGGAAGGGAGCCGATGCCTGAGCAGGTCACTTTGCACTGAGAGAAAAGCTAAGTAAGGCAGATTACTGTACCCATGGGCACCTCTTCTTAGTCACAATGATGGCAATTTTTTTTCTTTAATCATCTGCCCTTGCCCCCACTTCTAAACTACTTTCCCAGGTCCAAATAATTTATGTGTTATTAGAATGCTACTCTTATAGGAATATTTGGATAAAACATTTTTCTTCCCAGTTTACAAGACTATCCATCCCCGCATACTGATTATTTTCTTAGCAGATATCTCAGCTCCTTAGAGGAGGCACCTTTCTCTACCCTCATCTCTTCCAAAAGTCCTTTCTTAAACACTAGATTGTGAAGTTAGCACCTTTAAGTGTCCCCAGATATTGGAACAGCCTGAAACTGCCTGAAGGCGTGACTTTTCTGAATAATTTCTCATGAGGTAAAGGAAAAGAAGAAGCCCTTCAACTGACTCTACATACAATTATTATTTTTCTTTAAATGGCACTCCAGGTGCTGTTTCTAACCTTGCAATAAAAGAGACAGAGACATAGCACACAAAAGAATGAAGCCCTTAGCAACAAAAACAAATCAGAAAAGATGTAAAAATTCAACCTGGAGGTCACAAATGGAATCTTCATCAGGGCATTGTTATTATAGCTCAGTACCTTCATTAATTACTTACTAATTAATCTTATAAGTATAAAAAGCAAATAAGCTTTCCTTAATAGCAATAATAGCAGGCATTTCTATAAGGCTTTAAGGCTGATTGAGTGTTTTCATTACAACAACTCTGAAAAGAAAGTAGCACAAAAATGTTAAGTATCATTTTGTTGATGAGAAAGACAATGGTAGGAATTGTGAAGATTGGATTGTCCTTAGAGCCAGCAATAAAAATATTTTCTCTGATAAATAGTATATGAGTAATTTAACTTCTCAGTGTCCCAAACAACTTAATATTATAAGATACCAAGGTATTGCTATTCTTCCCTTTTGGACAACATTTCTATATTGGGAGATTAATTGAGAGTTCAATAGAGTCACAGACTTTGATTTTTTTTTAATGAGGAAATAGGGTGAGAAGTCAAATCACAGTTACATTGCTGGTAGGTGTTAGGATTTTATTTTAGATTTTTATGACATTAATAATTTTACAATGTGGGCAAGTGAGGGTAGTTTTAAAATTCAGGGAAAGTACTGCTCATGAGACAGGGATTTTTTTGAGAACAAGGACAAATTTCTGCTGTTATTTGCATTCCCAGTGCATACACAGTGTCTGGTACATAGTAGGTCCCTATTAATTGATTTTTGATTTGATGTAACTTGACTCTCATGTTCATTTTGATCCTTTTCAAAGAAGATATAGATTCTACTTGAATGAAAGATGTTTTTTTAATCCCTCTGGGGATTTCCAATGAAGACTGAAAATTACTTTAGCTATATTTTTATGCTTCCTCTATTATCTGTTTTTCTGTTGTTAATAAAAGTTCTTTGAATCCATTCATATTTAAATATTTGTACTTCTAAGTCTATATTATAGTAAAATAATTTCTTTTTAATTTTGACTCAGAGTCAATTTACTATGTTAGAAAGCTCCTAAAGCACCTTGTGACATTGCATTTAATATAGTTTTATATCTCTTATCATATTGTATTTCTTTCAAAATTAATGTAAATATGATACATAAGTCAATTTTCCATCAACCAAAATGCTTAATTAAGTTCAATACTCTGACCCCAAGCTTGATAATGCTTTGATTAATATTAATAACTTGTGGCATCTGTGAATTTAATGAATCTAAATTAGATAGTATGTAAATATTTTGCAAATGTAAAATGATGTGTAAATGTAAACTACTTTCATTGCTATTATTATTATTCTGATTCTCCTATTGTTTGGTATCATTCAGAGGGAAAGAGGACAGATACAAGTAACTATCATTTTTTTTATATTTAATGGGGGGGGGGGAGGTTGCAAGGCAATAGGGTTAAGTGATGGCCAAAGGTCACACAACTAGGAAATTATTAATTTTCTGAGGTCACATTTGAACTCAGGTCCTCTTGACTCTAGGACTGGTACTTTATCCACTGTACCACCTAGCTACCCCTTTTGCAATTAATATTATTTTTGTCTTTTGAACATCTGGATAAAATGTCTACTTTTTGCTATTAACAGAAGCATTGATATATAAGCTCACCATTTGTGAGATGACAGAAAGAGTATTATTTGGGAAAACTCCAGTAAAATGTGGCAGATAATTTGACTAATCAAATAATTTAGCCACTTCATAGAATGTGATTGGGAAAGAGGTAAGACTAGAATTAGAGAAACAAAACTGGAGACCACCACAGTTGAATAAAGATGGAAAGGCTATGAGAGCTAGGGTTGTGACTGAGTGAACAGAGAAAAAGAATTGGCTATGAAAAATTTTAGAGATGTTGACATAATGAGATTTTATGATTTTTATAATTAGTCAAGTATTTTCACTACAGATGAAGGATGAATTTAAATGAGAGAAAAGAAGTTTAGACTATACATTTTTTGGGTGACCAAAAGGATTATGGCAAGTGTTAAAGGGATTTTTGATTTTCTTTTTAGTCCCTGAAAATTTTAGTTGATATTACACATACCTGACCAAAGTCCTTACCAAGATAAGAAATCAGAGGAAGAAACTCAGCTATACCTGACTTCTGGACAATATGTAAATCTTCCATCTAAATTTACCCATTTGTGAATTCTTTAAATGAAATTTGATCTGCAACCTGACTAGTTTACCTAGAAAATTTGCATGAAAAAATATCTTTCTTTAGGGGATGTATGTGATTATGACTCCATATTTGTTCACCTTTTACAGTATTGAAAGAGGCATTGAGATTATGGATTCATTTTTTCTTTAATTTTTATGGTCTAGAAGGAATGCAAAAGATTACAATGTTTAATAATTATTTTTCTATCTGTTGTGATTTTTGTCTATAGGAAGACTTGTGAGGATTCAAATGGAAGTTCAGACTTTTTGGGAAAGTCTGATACTTTTATTTCAAAATTTCTCTGGATGAAGCCAAGAGAGAAACTAGAAAATTTCCTAAGCTCTCCTGGGCTTCCCTCAGAAACAACACTAATCAAAACTCTAAAAAAATTTAGGAGTGACGGAACCTACAAAAGAACAAAATGAAACATTTTCCAGTTTAAGTCATCAGGGAAGATTTTTAGTAAAGATCTGTCTCACTAGGGTGGAGGGGCTCATCTGGCACGGGGAAGTAAACCCTATCCAAGATGCACAGACTCATCAGGAGTGGGGTTCAGAATAGTTCAACCTGACATTTTCAGACACAGCAAAGAGCTGCTGCCAAGGCCCTTGAGTCCCATTTCAGGGGACCATCAGCATAGCAGGTCAGTTAGGAAAGCTTCAACACAAGTGCAGGAGGCAGATTGGAAGTCCCAGACTACTTGTACAGACTGGACAGCCCCACCAGAGTGAGCAAGACAAATGGCCAAGTGGAAAAGAAGATGCAAAAGCTAACGGAAGAAAATAATACTTTGAAAAATATAATTTAAGCAAGTGGAAACTAATGGATTCATGAAACATCAAGAATCAGTTAAACAAAATAAAAAATGAAGAAAACAGAAAAAAAATGTAAAATACCTCATTGGAAAAATAACTGACCTAGAAAATAGATCCAGAAAAGATAATTTAAGAATTATTGGATTACCTGAATGCCATGAACAAAAAAAAAGAGCCTGGGCAATATCTTTCAAGAAATCATGAAGGAAAAATGCCCTGATATCTAAGAATCAGAGGATATATTAGTTAATGAAAAGAAACAACTTACCTCCTCATAAAAGAGTTCCCAAAATGAAAGTGCAAAGGAATACTATAGCTAAATTTAAGAATGATCAGATCAAGCAGGAAAATCTAAGACAATGACAATGATGATAACAACAGAGAAAACATTGTGGGATACTGGCAAAGCAGTTATTTTATTAGGGAAATTTTATATCTCTAAATGCTTACATGAATAAAGCAACTAAGTTGATTTTATAAAAAGAATAAAAATTACAAATCTTTTGCTAATTTGATTTTTAAAAATGAAGAAAATTAAATACTAGTATCAAAAATTGAAAGGGTGATTCACCACTAATGAGGAGGAAATTAAAGATAAAAATTCAGAACATTTTGTCAGCCATATTCCAAAAATCTAACACTGTAAGTGAAATGGATAAATATTTACAAAAATTTTCCAGATTAACAGAAGAATTAAAATACTTAAATAACTTCATTTCAGAAAAAGAAATTTAACAACCCATAAGAAAAAAATATCCATTCCCAAATGGATTTACAAGTGGATTCAACCACTTTTGAATTTAAAGAACATTTAAAGGCATTTAAAAAACAATTAATTCTGACTTTATATAAACTATTTGAAAAGAAACAAGTGAAGGAGTTCTGCCTTCTATTAATTTCATTATGGTGCTGATATCTAAACCAGGTAGAGTGAAAATAGAAGAAAGAAAATTATAAACCAATTTCCCCTAATGACTATTATTGCAAACATTTTAATTAAAGTATTGGCAAAAAAGATTATATAACAAGTTGTCACTAGGATAATATAATATGGTAAGATAGGATTTATACCAAGAATTCAGGGTTAGTCCAATATTAGGAAAATTATCAGCATAATTGACTATATCAATTACAAATCTAACAGAAATATTATGATTTTCTCTATAGGTACTGAAAAAGCTTTTGACAAAATACAGCATACTAGAGAGCATAAGAGTAAATGGAATTTGCCTTAAAAATTATAAACAAATCTATCTAAGACCATCAGCAAGCATTATCTGTAGTGGAGATAAGTTAGAAACATTCCCAATAAGAACAAGTGTGCAACAAGGATTCCCATAATCATCACTTTTATTCAATAAAATACTAGAAATGTTAGTTTTAGTAGTAAGTGAAGAAGAAGAAACTGAAGGAATTAGAATAGGTAATGAGGAAACAAAATTCTCATTCTTTGCGTATAATACAACGGTAGATTTAGAGAATTATAGAAAATCAAATATAAAACTACTTAAATAATTAACAGTTTTAGCAAAGTTTCAGGATAGAAAACAAATCACAAAAGTCATTTGAATTTCTTTACTAACTAACAAAGCATAGCAGCAAGAGTAGAAAGAGAAACTCCATTTTAAATAACTGTAAAAACCATAAAATACTTATGGGTCTAATTGCCAAGACAAACCTAGAAACTATATGATAACATTTACAAAACACTTCAAACAAATTAAATCAGATCTAAATAACTGTGAAAACGTCAATTGCTCATGAATAGACAGAACTAATATAATAAAAATGACAATTATACCTAACTCAAATTATTTATTGTGTCATATAATGAAACTATAAAATATTATTTTATAGTTAGAAACAAGAATAACAAAATTTATGTGGATGAATAAAATGTCAAAAATATCAAAGGAATTAATGAAAATATACAAAGGAAAAGGGTCTACCCACACTGGATCTATAATTATATTAAATTAGCAGTCATCAAAACTGTTTAGTACTGGCTAAGAAATAGAGTGGTGGATCAGTGAAATAGAAGAGGTTCAATAGGAACAGTAGTAAATGACTGCAGTAATCTACAGTTTCATTAACTCAAAGACTAGTTTCTAGGTTATGAGCTCACTATTTGGCAAAAAATGCTTTGAAAACAAGAAAATAGTACAGTAGGAACTAGGCATAGATCAATATCTCATAGTCTATATCAAGATAAGGTCTAACAGGGCAGCTAGGTGGCACAGTGGATAGAGCACTGGCCCTAGAGTCAGGAGTATCTGGGTTCAAATCCAGTCTCAGACACTTAATAATTACCAATGGTGTGGACTTGGGCAAGCCACTTAACCCCATTGCCTTGCAAAAACTAAAACAAAAAAACAAAAAACAAAAAAAAAAACCCAAGATAAGGTCTAACTATGTACATGATTTAGATATAAAAAGTGACACCATAAACCAGTTAGGAGAATAAGGAATAGTTTTTACATCAGATCTATGGAAAGGGGAGGAATTTATGATTAAACAAGAGATGAGGAACTTTATAAAATGAAGAAAAGTAATTTTAATTATATTACATTATTTTTTGTACAAATAAATCATGCAAATAAGATAAAAAGGAATGAAGAAAGTTGGACAAAAGTTTATAGACAGCATTTCTAATAAAAGACTCATTTCTAAAATACATAGAAAGGATATGAACAGGCAATTTTCAGATGAACTTAAAACTAACTATAATCATAAAGAAAAATGCTCCAAATTATTATTGATTAAAGAAATGCAAATTATAAGAAAGCATACTTTTCAGATTGTCCAATATGACAAAAAAGGAAAATAGTCAATGTTGGAGGGAATATGGGAAAACTGGGACACTAATGTATCATTGATGGAGTTGTGAACTGATCCAATCATTCTAGAAAGCAATTTGGAACTGTGCCCCAAAGGGTTTTAAGACTGTACATACCCTTTGATCCAGCAATTCTCCTTCTAAGTCTTTATTCCAAAGAGATTATAAAAAAGAGAAAGAGACCTAAATGGAAAAACAATATTTATAGCAGCTATTTTTGTAGTGGCAAAGAACTGAGAGGGTGCCCATCAATTGGGGAGTGACTGAACAAATTGTGGTATATGAATTTGATGGAGTATTATTGCTCTATAAGAAATCATGAATGAAGGGAGAGAATTTTTCAATGTCTTGAAAGTGAATGAAGAAATTTGTTTATGCATGTAACTGGGGAAAAATGAAATAAAATACAAAAAGAAAAGAAGAAAGAGGGAAAACAGTCATGAATAGGCAGAATTCTGAAAACCTGTAAAGACTTAAATAAACTGCTGTTAAGTGAAAATGAGCAGAACCAAGAGAACACTGTATATGTCAGCAACATCGTGTGATGATCAATTATGATAGACTTAGCTCTTCTCAGCAGTATAATGATCAAAAACAATTCTTAAAGATATGTGATACCATACACATCTGGAGAAAGAATGCTGATTAAAACTCATTGTCTTTATAAACTGATAATCCACATAGAGTTAGAAATATTAAATTTAAATTTTTCAGCACTAAAAATAATGGATTTTATTTATGTTGAAATTTGTGATTGGAGAATATGAAATCTAGCCAGAAGCAACCTTGTTTTCTTTGAAGTTAGTAGTATTTTAAGAACTGTGATTTAATAATGTTGGACAGCTGTCTATGCCAAGATCTGGCTGCAAACAGTATTCCTCCTCTTGCCTACCTTAGCCCTATTCCCCCTTCCTTTTCTCTCCTAGGTTAGAATCATCCCCAAAACATAGTAAAGACCAAGGGGCACTCTTTAAATTTTAATACAATTTATTCAATACAACACAATGCAAACATTAAGAGTCTACTATGTGCAATGTTAGACTGAAGCCAGGAAATTCAGAAACAAAAATTGTCATAGAAGTTTGACTCTCTACGGACTTCAAATATAATAGTTGAGAAAAGACTTAAAGAGATAATTCAAAATAAGATTCTTCTTCTACTGAATTAATATATTAATACTTTTTTCAGACATATAATACAAATGGAGAAGTAGTTTGCCACAGCACTGAGAAGAAAGAAGAGATTAGCTTGGGCTGAATGTGGGGAAATATGCAATATTTTTAAAAAATACCATTTGTTTTCTGTACCAAAAAAGAAAATCTTTTTCAAAGTAAATGTTATTAGTGATGATGTATAGCTTCAAAACTTAGAATAACAATGATTTCTGAGGAATCATAAAGTAATGGATTTTAAGAATTAGGAGTTCTTGAGTCATTTAGCTGAATAACAGAAAAAAAGAAATTCCTCTATAATAAATCAACTAAGTGGTCAACCAATCTCTTCTTGAAGACTCTCAGAGGAGAGAAAAAATACTGTATCTCAAATCAAGCATTCCACTTTGGGAAAGTCTAATTATTTGTAAGTTTTTGTTCTAGAAATTATTTTTGTATCTCCCTGAATAAGCCTATATTGCAATTTTTTAAAAAAATGAATAATTTTTGCTTTAAAAATCTATGCCTCTTTCATCTTACATGTCTAGAGCTGATTTTCTTTTGTTTCCAAGTGTCCAGTATTACATTTATCTTTATTTCAATTATTTATTTCATCTCATCAGATTCAGTTCAATGCTCTAACTTCTTGACATCCCTTTGATTCTGACTTTGTCAATCAACATATTAATTATTCCCCTCAGGTTCATATTATCCACAAATTTGTTAAGAATATTAGCTCACTTCTTTATTCAAGTCACTGTTAAATAGAACAATTTCAAGTACTGATCCTGAGAGAGACCTGTGGAGAACTCATGGTGATTACTTCGACATGTAACTATTAACAACAAATCTTTAAGCCTGGACTTCCAAATAGTTTTGATTTAATTTGATTGCATTATCCAATTCATATCTCTTCATGTTTTCCACCAGTCTAACATAAAATAATTAGTTTAAAGATTTTGCCAAAATCTGAGAATATTATATCTTCAGCATTCTCTTTATCTACTAGTTTAGTAGTGTTCAAGAAAAAAGGAAGAAGTTATATTAGTCTGGCATGATTGGTTGTTCATGAAGTCATACTAACTCTTTGTAATTACCCCTTCTCTTTCTAAACATCTTCAGAGAGATTCTAATAGACTTTTTTCCAGGAACCAAAGTCAAGTTCACTGACATCTATGGTTTAGAAAATCAATATAACATTTGCCTTTCCCCAATGTTGAGATAGGTCTCCTATTTTTCATGATTTTGCAGATATTACTGATGGACTGTCAGCAGTCACATCTACCATCATCTGGGGATGTAGTTCATCTGAAACACATAATATGAATGTATCAAGGTATGTGCTCACATCTGTAATAGGATTATTAATTTATTTTTTTTCCATCTTTTATCTGAAAGAGGAAATTTTCACTAAGGCAAGTCAAGAAATTATACACTGCTCGGTTTTGGCACAGAGAGAGCCCCAGATGTCTGATAACTGAAATCCCTCATCCCTACCTCTGTTCTGTTTGTAATCTGTTTCACAAACTACTCATATATTTCTTCTTTCTACTTGGGTTGTCTGTAATAAATTCTAATGCTACAATCACAGTTATTTCTCCCTATTTTGACATTCATTAAAATACTTTCTCATAAACTTCCCTATTCCATTTTTCTGGATTTCCTTAAAAGAAATATACATTCTTAATATACATGGTTATTTCATTTTATCTATTCTGGTTCTTTTGAGTAAGGTATAGTCATCAGGAGCCAGAGTTCAGTTGTCGAATTTAACCCACTAAGATTTAGGAATATCTATGAAGTCAAATGTCTCCCCTTGAATTAGGACCTTTAATTTCCTCTATCTTTTGTCTAAACTTTGAATTTCTGAAGTCAGACAATTTGAGACTTGTTTCTAAAAACTGTTTCTTTTCTTAGATTTTGATGTCTGCAAATTTCTGATATCCCAACTGTTTTTCATTTTCTTTTTTTCAGGCTGCTCCTTATAAAATTTAATACTGGAGAAACACAAGAGAAAACTCCTCTTTCCCAAATCCTTTTTAGTTAAAGTCCTTTGGATTAGCTTTGCAGCACACCTGGCAGATACATTTATACTGTCCTTTGTTAGGTTTTCTGTCCTCTTTTGCCAGGAATCTGTCAACCTTAAATTGTAAGCTATGATCCAGAAATCCAGATTCCATTTCCAGACACCACCTTCTTAGCCAGCTCTCCATTTCCCAAATTAATGTTTGTCTTCTCTGTCTCTTGTCTTCAAGAGCTATAGTGAGGGAAACACAACTGTCATCCTCTGGTCTTTATTTTTATGCATGCCAAGAATGATTCTTGTCTAATAGCTTCTGAGACTATTACAACATTTTTGGAAGACTATGGAACTTCTACCTCTTTAGAACATCCACCACTCTCCTCTTTGGAAAGAGCCCCCCCCAAAAAATATCCTATTTGTACAACTTCCTTTTTCATTCCCTTCTTTCTCTGTGTAATGGTTTTACATATACAACCATTTTAAAGGGGTCAAATCTTCCATTCTCCACTTCAAAGTCCCTTCCTTCCACCCACCCATGACTGCAGCATTGAAGGTTTGCATCTATCCTTTTTTAAAAAAGAAGTTTAGAGGCTGTTAATTTTTCCTAACAACATAGAGTGTGGTGAAACATTCTAGGCTCTTCGATTTCTTATATAGGCTGAGGAGCAATCTACATTTAGATCACTAAATACAGCTACTTTTCTAAGCAGAAATACACTTGCATATTTGATAAAATAACTGTACAGGCTTCCCTAATTTCCCAAAATGACTGAAATTTCTAGCTTTGTTTCTGGAAACATTCATACCTCAATATTAATGAACTTATTATTTTTATGGATAAATTATGAAAATTACAAGTCATCTAAAGTTCAATGCATTAGGTTTCAATCTATTTCTAATGATTAACATTAAAATAATGAGATAATGGATATCATCAAGGACAAATTAATGCAAAAAACACTTACTACACTCTAGACACTAGGTATTCAAATAGTAAAAAGGAGTCCTGCTTGTGAAGAGTCCATACTCTGAGAAGAAATATCTAAAAGAGATTTTAAATATAGGATACATGAAATCCTAAGTATGCAACAAAAAAAGGAAATAGCTCAATCATGTACTGTGAATATGAAATGACAGATGTGCAGTCAAAATTGTCCACTGTTCTTCATGAAATGCAAAAAGATCTAAAGAAGATTTCATCAGATGAATCTTCTTAAAACCATCTATTGAAAAACAATGACAAGAATTGCACAGAACTAAAAAGAATGAATATGTTGAAATAATACTTTACAGGAGAGTATTCTGGGCTGGATCTGGCCTAGACAGTCCTGGTCACTTTAGGTTCCATATTGGAATAAAATGAAACATGTAGGTTATTCAACAACATAAAGAAGTTAGCCATAATAAAAGGATATTCAATAAGAATAGGCACTGAAGATGCTTGTGATTGATTCCACTAAATTAAACTCCATTTCCTATGTTGTTTGTTATGATGTCCCAAACTAATCTTTCCTTTCTTTTAAGTGCTGTGAAATCTCATAGACCATCTCTGAACATATGTATTGATTTGTAAATTCAATATAAAAAGAATATTCTTTGGAATCATCATTCTGTTCAAGTCTTCTCTTCTGTACCTTTAAGATTAGAGGCTCCTAGAGGGCAGTAGGATCTAAGACAATTTTCATTTCTGTATTCCCAGGCTTCAGTCTAACATTGCACATAGTAGATACATAATGTTTGTGTTGTCTTGTACTGACTAAATTGAATTAAGATTTCAGTAGAGCCTGGTCTTTATTTTCTATAGCATAGGGATGACATAGAGATATTAGACTGGAAAAGTAGGGCCAAGGAAATAAAAGAGGGAATTATATATTTTAAATACTATTATATATATATGTGTGTATAATAAATATTTCAATTTACATGCAAAAATAGTTTTCAACATACATCTTTTTATAAGCTTCTGAGTTCCACATTTTTCTACATGCCTTCATTCCCTCCCCATGACAGTGAGTAATCTGATGTTATGTATGTACAGTCATGTTTAACATGTTTCCATATTAGTCATGTTTTGAAAGAAGAATTATCAATAAAGGGAAAAATACTGAGAAAAAGAAATAAACACATAAAATCATTTAAAAAAGTGAACATAGTATGCTTCGTTCCACATTCAGACTTCATAATTTTGTTTTTTTTTTCCTCTAGATATGGATGTCATTTTCCATTACAAGTAGTTTAGAATTGTCTTTGATCACTGAAATGCTGAGAGAAGAAAAAGTCCTCATACTGACCATCACACAATATTGTTCTTGATATATACAATGCTCTCCTGGTTCTGTTCATTTCCCACAGCATCAGTTCATGAAAAGTCTTTCCAGACTTTTTTTTTACAGAACAATAGTACTCCATCTCATTTATATACCACAATTTGTTCACTCATTCCCCAATTGATGGGCAACCCCCCATTTTCCAATTCTTTGTCATTACAAAAAGAGTTACTATAAATATATATATATATATATATATATATATATATATACATTATATATATATATATATATATATATATATATGGATCTTTTTCCCCAAATAAAAGGTATTCTTGAAGTCCAGTTTTCCAGTTGGCTTACAGCAACATTGAAAATTAATTAATGATCATCTTTCTAGGTACATTATATATAATTCCATCTCTAATACACATATACTTTATTATAACCAAAGCAAGGCATATCTGATGTAGATGATTTATTTAGGTAAAAATCTAATCCATATCTAAATTTTCAAAATACCTGAATTTTTTTTCCAGAAGAAAAAATTTAATAGAACCCAAACTACTAAGACTCTAAATAGTAATTACATTCTCCTCCTCCCTCAAATCAACTAGAGATCATTTACACTTCACCTACAGGACTATTTTATGGTTCTTTGGGTAACTGGATCTGTCTGATATTAATATCATCTTTTGCTAAAGGATAGAACTATCAAAATCAAATAATCCTATTTCCCTTAGTCTCATAAAGAAACAATTTAAACAGCAGCTAAAAATTTAAATGCTCTAAAGGAAATTAGATTGAGAAAAGCTATATCAACATGATAATTTCCCTCTCTCACCACTTTCTTTTCCCACAAGTACTTGTTTTTTGTAGCTGAGAATCCTCATACTACCAATACAGGAAACAAATTCTGTCATTCTGTCACTCCAACAAACATGCAAAAGAACAGTGTGCCCACCAGAGCAGCTCAGCAGGGCTCATAATTCAACAAGCTGCAGCCATTTGTGTTTGTACTACATTCACACTGGGAGCCCAAATGCCAAGCAATGTGTAAAGCAACCCTGCAACTGATTAGGGATAATGCTTCTGGGCAAGAAGGTTAATAGCTATTGTTCCGGGGTAGGACTGTCCCCATAGCCCACAGTCCAAAATGGTTTTCCTTGATTATAAACACCATATGTTATCAGAGATCTCTCCCATCAGATATCATGACAATGGGGTAAAAACAGGTGAAAATAGGAAACTGTTTGCATACATCTTTCTATAATTCCTGCTACCACTTTTCTCTTATTCTTTGTTTGAATTTCAACTTTCATTCAATAAACATTAACAAACACCTACTGTGTTCAGATCACAGTTAACTGAAAACACATTTACAACCAAGAATGCCATATTTTGTTTCAATGGGCAACTTCCAACCCAATTTAAACCCTGCATTAATACAATTTCCCACAGCTACCTCAGCCAATTAGCATATGCTTAGAGATTAAAGAGATTAAAGGACGACATTGACTATAATTGCAGGAATAAAGCTTTTACCAGTGATTGCTTTCAGAAAGGCAGTCATAGGATTTTAATGCTCAAAGTGATCACAACTTTAAAAAAAAACAAGAAAACTTGTTCCTGATCACAGCTATAATCCCAGGATTTCAAGACATGGAATAAAGCAATTTCTCCCACCCCCTTGTTTAATTCACTGAGTTATTGTTTTAATTTGCTGAAGCTGCTTTGTGGGTAGGAGGGATGGAGCAAAGAAGACAAGGAAGGAAGGAAGGAAGGAAGGAAGGAAGGAAGGAAGGAAGGAAGGAAGGAAGGAAGGAAGGGAGGAAGGGAGGAAGGGAGGAAGGGAGGAAGGGAGGAAGGGAGGGAGGGAGGGAGGGAGGAAAAGAAGGGAGGGAGGGAGGTAAAAAAGAGGGAAGTAAGGATGGAAGGTGAAGTCCATTAAATTAAATTAGAGGCAAAAATAAATATCATCTGGCATTTCCTGAAACAGTAAAGAAATACTATGTGTGCTTGTCTGAAATTTTCTATGGGGCTCTGACTTCCTTCCCCATAGTTCAGCTTCTTCTGAAATATAAATTCACTGAGAGCAACCTCAGGCTGACCTCCCTTTCTCCCTTCCCCTCCTTCATCCTTTTGACACTTAACCTGCCAAGATGTATTCCTGATTCCAGTCATATCCAGGTGGGTCACTCCTTGACTCCAGCTCCTCCCAGCACAGAGTGGGATGGAAGTAGTGGGCTGTAAAAACTCTGTTCATCCTCTTTTTTCCCTTTTTGCTACTATTTGTCCCCCCCCCTATCATCCTATTTGCTACTCAAAGCAGCAGCAGCAGCTGCTGCTCCTTCTCTTCTTAACTTCTATTAAAACTCATTTTCTTTACCTTGCTGCTTCTTTAAAGAACTTTGAATTAACTTTTAACTTTTTGCAGTAACTTGTGAATTAAAATTTATGGCTTTTCTCTGAGTCAAAGTCTTATGATTTCTACTCTGATGAATGAACCCCCACTGATTCTTGCTACTCCACCCCAGGGTGCCTACCTACTACCTTCAAGGCATGCTGTATCAATTTACTGTAAAACAGTAGATGAACATGAGTACTGGAAGTTTTAGGAAACACTTTTCTCCCCAATAAGGTAACCTCTGGGGTCAAAGAAGGAGAGTTATGGGGGTGTGTGCTTGGATAAGTCCCCCTCAAAATAACAGAATGAAAAAGAATGATTTTATCTTAATGGTGGAGATATCTATCATCCTAGGTTTTCCCTGATAGAATTTTGATGAGACTAATGAATGAGAATTTCATTTCTCAAAGGAAATCACCTATCTGCAAAGATTACATATTTCCCCATTTTCTTTATGTCAGGATGTTGCTAAATAAATCTAAAAAGTTAAAAAAACCAAATTGGCACCTTAAGAAAGTAAAGCTGTTAACCTTAGTATATTAACAAATTTCTTTTCATTTCAGCATAGTTTCTCCCACTCACACAGACTTCATGGTTACTGAGATACTACCTGGTCTTCTATGGAATTCAGGTTGAGAAAATCCTTTAAATTCACGTATTCTGGGGCTTATATTGCCAACATAAAGTCATCAACTTCATGCATGTATACCTTGTTGCCTCATAATATATTGTTTCTTTAAATCAGAGCCTTAAATGTTTTATTGGTAAGCAATGATAATCCATATTAAATACATAGATTTATAGAATAATTAAGCAATTAAAGCCATAGAAAATCTGTTACATGGGTATTGACTAGAAACTATAGTGTCAGCATAATACTACAGTATAGTAGACCTCTCACTAATTGCTAAAAACTACATCCAGGAGAAAATAAGGTAATTTCAGTTTTGGACTATTCCTGTAGATCACTGTAACACTATCGTTATACCTTAGTTGAAATAATATTTTGCATCATTGATTCCTTAGTCAGATTGTACAACACACTGGGGTGTCAATAACTATCTCAAAGGGTGTCACTAATTTCTGAAAATGAAATTAATTTTAATTCATTTCAATCAATTTTAAAACTAACCATATGCTCCACAGCACTTTTTTTTCCTCAGAGAATTTTTTAAGTACTGTAATAAAACAAAGATAGATTGTTATAAAGTGCATTGTGAGCTTTCATCAACTATAGAATTGTAAGAATAAGCTGTTAACTGCACTTCTAAAACCTAAATGCAGGTGATTTTTGTTACTTGGTAGAAGTACTAAGGTATAGATTGTGTGAGATAAATTGAACTTGATTGCAAGGAGAGTATACACTGACTGATAGATGTCACATGCTTAGCTATTGCAGCATTATCCTGAATCAATGTCAACAAAAAAACCCTCATCAGTTTGGATCTAGCTGGTTATATCTTTCATACTATAATATAAAAAATTATATTTTTAGACAAAAGATAAAAATAAAAAAATGCTTGGAAGGTTCTTTAAGTGTGTATGTGTGTGTGTGTGTGTGTGTGTGTGTGTGTGAACGTATCTTTAAAAAGAAAGTAGCATTGACAGCATATAGATTGAATGATGTAGACACAGGAGCAGATTGGTCAGAGAGGAGTTAATAAAGGACAAGTTAGGGTGAGGAAAGAAATTTTATTTGATAGAGATAATCTAATGAAAACTGAAGCTATTCATTTAGAAAGGTCACATTCTTAGGCCCCTTCCGCTGACCTGACTGGTACAAATGTTATTTATGTGGAAGATATGGGAAGTCTGCTTTTGGGAAAGCTAAAGTAAATGAACATTTCTGTAACCTGTTTCTGAAAGTTAACTGTGTGGTAAGGAGGGGGCTTTTAAAACTTTATTCCAAAGCAAGAACTGTTTTTGCTTTTCAAAAAAAAACTTAAATCAACCTTTGTCATCTCTTTTATTCATTAGTTTCTGAGGGAATTTGCTGATATTTTCAATCATTGCATTGGATGAGTGAGAGAGACAGAGAGAGATAGAAAGACACAGAGATTGCTTAGGATCTTTCTTTAATGTCTGAAGTTACATGATCCTGGGAAAAATAATACTTTCTTGGCATTTTTCATTTCTTCTTAGCCATTCCAGGTGAAGGGAAAGGATTATCTGAACTATAAAATCAGAAGAGTTAGACAAAGGAATTAGGAAATCAGAATCCTAAATTGGGTGTCATAGCCAACCCAGCATTGGGACCCTGAGGAACAAAAAGAAATCTTCAGCAACAGCTTTTTGAACTTAATCTGGTAAAAACTGAGCTGAGAACTTGGTCAGCATTGATGTTGACTTTGGATGAACCTGATGGAACATATCCAGTGTATGGACTCAACTAAACTTTGAGCTCATTCCCCAGAGATCAAGGTGGTATATAGATGAGAATGTGGAGTTATTGAGGGAAATTCTTTATATTTTTCTCCAAGCATATTTTTGAATATCCCTTTATAGAAACTAACCACATTAAGTGGTTTTAAATGGAACTGGAGCACTATTCAAAAGCCCATAACACATGGGAGAAACACAGGTGGTTGGGACTTAAGCAGAGGGCAGTAGATAAAAGAAACACTCTAAATCCTTCAGAGTACCCTAGAAACCTGAGAAGGAGTTAAGATAGCCCTGACCCTGATAGAATAGGGTCAAAGTAGATGAAAGACATATAAAAAATGGAAGGAGTGATTGAAAATGCAGGAAAAGGTGGAGATGATTGATGGAAGAATGTCAAGAAAGATGAACAATTCGGGATTCTTTGAAGAGGGTTGCCATGGAAGAAGAAGAGTCAATATATTTTTTTGCAAAAGGAGAGGAAATGATGGATGGAGGAAACATAAGAATTAGAAATCTGAAGCAGAGTTTTTGAAAAAGCTCGTATCACATTTTCTTAATCTTCTTAATTAAATAGAACTTGATATCTATAAGAAATGAATATAGTTGGATGTCTGAGGAACAGAATAATGTTTTGAAACATTCAAAGAGGAATGCAATGAGGAGGGGAGAAGTAGATAATAATGACAGCACAGAATCATTGAATTGGCTAATATCATGGTCCATTTCCTGCAATCTGTATCTAAAACAAGGACTATCCTACAATCTAAGGTTTAAGTTGTCACTCAACCTTGATTCAAAGGTCTCTTACATAGGAATTCTCATTTCATTTATAAAGTAAATACAAGTCATTTTGGGATAGGCTTAAATGTTAAGAAATCTTTCTTTTAGAACTAAATCTATTTCCTTTTAACTTATATTGCTGCTAGTTTTGCCCTTTGGTGACAAGCAAATTTTTTTTTCCTATAATTGAAAACACTTCAGATACTGAAAAAAAAGATCTATTTCTTCTTTTCTCTGAGGTAGCATCTCCATATCCTTCAACTGATCCTCTCATCTTAGCATCTCCTGGTGGAATCTTTGAACTGATTGAATCATCTTTAGTTTGCAATATTTGGTAGGCCCTTTGCCATTTTTAGTTTTCCACTGTAAACCCACATAATTTTTATTATAGTCATTCAAATAACCAGACTATGCTATTCCTTGAATTTGGAATACCTTCTTTCATCTCTGTGTAATCAAAATCCCAAAACATTTTCCTCTGCAAAAAAAAATCCTCTCTCCATCTCTTCCATGAAAACTTTCTTCATTGATCTCTCCCAAGTTGAAGAGGTTACTCCCTTCTCTATCCTACATTGTGTCATTATATTATACATGTCCTATGCACTCTGTGTTTATATAACTTCAGGCCTAGACCCTTAAAAGTAATAAGTGATTATTTAATGTTTGTCAAACTGAGTTAAATTTCATTATTTTCTCTAGAAACATTTTGTACTTATTAGAAAAGAGAACTAGATATTGGGTACTCTAAAGGATTGGTGATTAGCAAAATAAGGATTACTAAAGGCAAAAAGGTGAGTGATTTCAGAAAGGGAAATATTTAGGATTGAAAGACAGGTAAAGAAGCAAATGAAGTCAGAATAGATGGACAAAGAGTATAGGAAGAGAAGGTTATCAAAAGATAAAAATTAAAATGATTAAGATTAAGTAGCATTGAGGTATGTGAGGTCAAGTGAGGAGATATCTGTCTATTTGTATTTTAACATTTCAGATTGTTTTTATCGTTCTAGGTTTATTGTTGTTGTTTTCAGGCTCCTCCTCAAAGGAAAAAAAAAAGTTTGGTCTGAAGTTGTCACCCAGCCTTGATTCAGAGGTCTCTTACTAGAAGATGTGTGTGTGTGTGTATGTATGTTTGTGTGTTTGTGTGCATGGGTGTGTATGTCTGCACACATGGGGAGAGTGTGTCTGTGTGTGTGTGTGTGTGTGTGTGTGTGTGTGTGTGTGAGAGAGAGAGACAAAGAGAGAGACAGAGTGAGACAGAGAGAGCTTGCCTCCCAGAGTCTTTGTGAGATCAACACTCTATGTACTATAAAACACCACATAATATCTTCATCAGTATGACAACAAAACCACAACAAAAACCACCAGCAAAACCTTGCTTTTAATGATTTGATGCAGGAAATTCCATCTTTTTTATTATGGTAAGGCCCAAGGTCACACAACTAGTAAGTATTAAATGTCTGAGGTCAAATTTGAACTCAGGTCCTCCTGACTCCAGGGCTAGTGCTCTATCCACTGCACCACCTAGCTGCTCCCAGGTCATTTAAAAAAAATTAGTGAATTTTAATTCTT
This sequence comes from Macrotis lagotis, assembly GCF_037893015.1. Classification (NCBI taxonomy): domain Eukaryota; kingdom Metazoa; phylum Chordata; class Mammalia; order Peramelemorphia; family Peramelidae; genus Macrotis; species Macrotis lagotis. The sequence continues at coordinate 194,104,024 of NC_133658.1, read as the reverse complement.
GCATGAATGACAAATAAAATTGATTTAAAATGATATTAATTCTAAATTAATCACTAACAAATAAAGTTCATATTAGTTACAAAAGCAATAAAAGATATATGTCATAAAAGTCTTTCCCACTTCCTTCTATTTGTTTACTTTATTGTGTTGAAATGTTTATTTGAATTATTAATGTTTTATTTGACTTTTAATAAATGAAATACTCTGTAGTGGAAAATTAAATCAATTAGTCATTATATATGTGTCTATGAATGCATATATATATATATCTGCATATATAAATACATACATCTATTTAACCATATATATATATAGGCATGCATTTTATATATGTATACACATACATATACACACATGCATAAATATATATATATAAATTACCATTTCTCCAAAGAACCTCATTGTATTTTTCCAGAAATAAATATGGTGAGATGTTTTATATATATATATGTTTCATCCATCTGCACATGCATATTTTTGTTACAAAATATCCAGATATTTTGGATAAATATGTTTAAACATTAAATTATTTTCAGTATGAGGAATTAGGATTAAAGGAAAGATACATTTATGAGAAAACTTTTATAAAGTGTCCTTCAGATTCTGAAGGGTTAGTTTTTCTTTTTTTCTTTTTTTTGGGGGGGGGTTGTTTTTCTTTCTCTGGATGGAGATAATACTATCCATGGCTGGTCTGAAAGGGTTGTCCTTGTTCTCTGAACTGCTGAGAGGAACTTCATCTTATAATATTGTTGATGTGTACATTGTTCTCTTTGTTTATCTCCCTTTACTCAACATCAGATCCTGTAAGTCATTCCATCCTTCTCTAGAATTTGACCATTTATGTTTTCTTATAGAACAATCATATTACATAGTATTCGTGTACCATAACTTGTTTAGCCATTCCCCAACTGATGGGCATCCCCTTAATTTCCAATTCTTTGCCACTACAAGAAGTGATGCTATGAATATTTTGGAACATGTAGGACTTTTCCAATTTTTTATAATTTTTTCTGGATATAGACCTAAATTCGGATTTGCTGGATCAAAGGGAATGAACAGTTTTATTGTTCTTTGGGCATAGTTCCATAATGTTTTCCATCCCGGTCTATTCTTGATATTTAGATAACATTTTCACACTCAGTGTCATAATCATTTATTAAATAATTTCAATGGGATGGTTAGATGGCATATAATTCCAAGAGTTTGAATCACAGAGTCCTGAGTTCAAGTCCTGCCTTGGATATTTACATGTTGCATAACCTTGGACATGCCACTTAACCTCTCAGAAAATGATAGTACCTCCAATGGTTGTTGTAAGGATTAAATTATTTAACATAACAAATACTTTTAGACTTTAAATTGCTTTATAAATTCTAGTGTTTAGAAGGAGGAGGATAATAATAACATGTCAGTCAATGTGTTGGACCTAACCTTAAAGAGCAATGAACTTAATAAAAAAAAGAAAGCTACAAATATTGGCAAATACTGCAGAATGGTATTCAGGCTGATACATTATTTAAGTTATGAGATATCTTAGAGACAATTTCAACCAATTTTTCTACTCTGTTTTATAGATGAAGGTACTAGAGAGCTAAAAACTATCCGAAGTGAATCTACTATTTACCCTGATAGAAAAGACTAGGTCTAGTTCACTTGACTGCAATAGTTTGGACTCTTTCCAGTGGATTACACTGAATAAAGCAGAATGTATGTCTCCATCATTATCCACCCTCAGACATAGACAAAAGTCTTGTGTGATTTTTAATATGGAGACAAACAAATGTAAAATTATTTACTGGTTCCATGAAAGCTTAAATTTGGTGAAGAATGTTACAGAAAGAGATCTTAGTTTCATAGGAATATTTTAAAATAGATGATTAGTGAAGCAATGTTTAACAGTGTTTCTCAACATTATGATATGTTTTAGTCCTAATGGATTAATGAAGTTACTGTGAAACTATATTATTCAGGGTATGCCTATATAGGCATTCTCTATTTAAAACATTAATCACAAGAACCAAATGTAAAGCAGCTTTTGTGGGAATGAGGGGAAGTTATCTTTTTCTTTCATCAGAATATTCATTCAGATGCATAGAGTTGGGAACAAAAAATTCAGTCTCTTTGTATTCTGAATGTGAATTCAAGGTAATTAAAGTGCATTGTCCAATGACACACAGAGGTTTAGTAGCAGAGTCAGGTCTAGACCTTGTTGGATTTCTTGACTTCCAATATTTCCCCTATTAAAAAAGGCTATTTCCAACAGTATAACTAGCAAATTCTCACAGATTAAAAAAAATCAAACTTTCTCAGTTATCTTTACATGGATCACATACAGCCAAGTCAACTCAGACAAAATGGAGACTTAATGAATTTACCTAAGGGTGGAAAATCACTTGTACCTGATTTGGATCACTAAGTATATTATTTTAATTACTTATAGCAATTAATATTGAAATCGCTTTTTTCTTCATACTGTGAGAACTATGAAATGCTTCATGTAGTATAAAAGTGGGGGTGTTTATAAATATAATTTTCAATGTACTAAGTTAAAAACCTGGTGGTCACTATGAGTACTTGCAAACAGTATTTAGACAGAAATTTACAGACAAATAAATTATCCAGGCTGTTCCAAGTTCCATTCTTTAGCCACTGATTATTATGGTTCTTTAAATGACCCTCATGTGTGATACAGTAACCTGATTAACTGCCCACATCTTGCTAAGATTCTCGGTATAGCCTAAGGCTATAAACAAGATTCTGCTACCCACTCACCTTACCATCCTATTAAATCTTCAATGAGGAAAAAGAATAACAATTTTGGCATTGAGTCTGTTACAAAATCCACAGGATGACAGCATTTCAATTGTAACAAAGTAAATGCCCACAAAATGGGGCCAAGCTTTGCCTAAATACATGATGATAGAGCATTGAATCTCCTACTGAGGTTGGCAGAGAACACTTTATTTAATAGGGCAGGGTAAACCCAGCAATGATGCTAGCTACTGGCATTATGGGCTGTCTGGTGAGACCTTTTAACAGTTAACCTGAATTGGTCTAAATGAGTTGAACATTAGTAACTAATGTTAAAATGGATAATTCTGAAGGATAGCCAGTGAGAGTCTTTCTGGCCTAGAGTCTGGTACAATGTTAACCATTAAAAAAAAATCACCATTTTAATCATGCTTGATGTTACTGGCCTGATTACCTCTTGTGCAGGTTTTTTGAGGTAAAGGCAATTCCAAAAGAAAAGCATAGATGTTAAACAATCATAACCACAAATAAGGCTCATACATAAAGCATCTTTATGAAACAGAAAAACATAATACAAAAAGAGTCCAATGGGTGCTATTAGGCCAGATAATAATTATTCCTTTTGGCAGTAGTTTTGTATAAAATATGTAAATTCCATGTCAAATTTCCCTAGTAGAAGAGAATGTAAGCAAAAGCACACAGATTCACAAAATTCCCAGATTAGGAACAAACGTTCTAAGACAAACTGGTAAGAGTTCTAGTATTTGGTTTATGCTTTCAAATGAACAGTAACTCATTTACCTCTTATTAGGCAAACCATTTCACTAATGGTTCATATTAATACATCTATGTTAATATAAATGTTTTTGCCCCAATATTGCTTTTCTTATTCTCTCCCCCCCCCCTTTCTTTCCTCATTTCCTGGCTATCACCAGAGCACTTATATAGGAAGAAAATTAAGATTCTGGAAAAATGAAGCCCATGTCATATGAAAATTGACTGAAAAAAGTTTAGACAATCAAAAAGATATATATATATATATATATGTGTGTGTGTGTGTGTGTGTGTGTGTGTGTGTGTATACATATATGTATGCATAGATATATGTCAAAAATGGAAAGATATGCCCAAAAGAGCAATGGTTTCCCCATCATGGTTGTTGATTGATATTTAAGTAGAAGAAAGGGCAAATTTAAGATTCATACAAAAGAAGAAAAATAAAACAATCATGGAATAATGGAATAATACTTTTTTTAAACTTCATGACTGGTCCATCACTCAAAATAGTTCAAAACTTGTTAACCACTTTAGTTAACATGAGGAAGTAGAAACAGCATGGTCACTGTAATCAAGGCACCTGGGTTGAAATCTTGCTTTTTGATACTTACTATCTATGTGATATGAAAAAGTAATTCAATTTCCTTTGGTTTCATTCCCGAGAAAAAATTATAAATGTGGAGTAGATGGCTCTTAATGTTCCTTCCAAATTTTAATCTATGAACCTACATACAAAGGGATATCTGCTTAGGTTAGAGTTAAACTAAATGTCCCCTCAATCCCTCTCAACATCTAGAGGCTATCAGTCTCCACCTCTGACCATAAAAGCATCAATTCCTTCTATGCAACACTGAATGTGGCAATGAAAGAGATATGTTACATCTCAAACATTTTGTTCTGCAATTATCCTAGAATACATACATATTAGTATAACTAATATCAGAAATCCCAGTCCTGCCCAAATTCCAATTGTGGTTCACATTATATAGCACAAGAAAATACTGATTCCATCAGTCAACTTGAAAGAGTTTGGGAGAACAACTACAGCTGTAATTACACAGATATTAGGGAACTTCTTTAATTGGGGCAGGTAGGCATCAGTTCTGCAGTTTATAGCTTTACAGAGATTTCTAGATCATTTAGAAGTTAAGTAAACTCATCCATCACACAACCATCATCTCTTAGCAATAAGAATTGAACTCAAATTTTCTTGACTGAAATTAGCTCAGTATATGTCATACCAAAATACTACAGAATTATATGATAAGCAAAACATAAAGAAAAGTGAGAGAAATTATCTCAAATAAATTCAGACAAATAAGATACCAAAAACCTTACTTCATCTATTGTTCTGATGTGTTGTCTGAGAAAGTCAAATTTCAAATTGGGAGAGCTAAGTTATATCTCAGGTCTATATACTTATGACCTTGTAAAAATATATTCTTCTATCTAAATCTTAGTTTCTTCTCTAAAATGAAATTAGTTTAGATCATGAGATCATGAGTGTTATATCTAGTGAAGCTATTGACTCAGAAAGTTTCATTGTTGTTTTAAATCATAATTGAAAATAGTGCTGAATTTTATTTAGAGATTATTGAAAATAAAGTGTAATTTCTTCCATCTGCATTCATGCAGTAATTAAATTCTATGTGTGGACTTCTTATTTAAGAACGTTTGGTCTTTAAGGTATTTTTCAGCCTGAAATGATTACTGCATAATTCTAGTTCATAAAGAATTTTAAACAGGAAAATTACATAGATGGCCTCGCATTCTAGTACTACATCAGTGATTATATATTTTTTTTAAAAAATCAAGACAAACCTAACTTAAGAAGGAAGATAAACCTGGAAATGTAAAGAAAAAAAGAAGAAACATTTTAAGACAAAGGAAGATTAAGCAGTGTTTTACTGATGTTTAAAAATTCAGACTCGGACTGCTTTCTAGAGCTTACATAGTCCAAGCAATTGATTTTTTTTAATGAGAGGAAACTGTCTTGGACAGTCTAAGAGACTTATGCAATTAATTACCAGCAAAACCTCAGTCTACCTGACTCTTTACATCTTTTTTTTAAGTCTTTTTTTCAAGGCAATGGGGTTAAGTGACTTGCCCAAGGCCATACAGCTAGGTAATTAAGTGTATGAGGCTGGATTTGAATTGAGGTACTCCTGACTCTAGGGCCAGTGCTCTATCCACTGTGCCACCTAGCCAACCTGATTCTCTATATCTTGCATATATGTCTTGTGTCTACTTCTAGTAAGAGTCTGATGTAATTCCTCTATGTAGCCCTGCTACCCCCGACCCCTCAACTATTTATTTTGGTTAATGTAGGGACCTACAGTAAAAACATTTTCTTTATTACCTTAATATGGTAGCATGGAAGACACCCTGAATATGTCATTACAATGCCAGTGAAGTGCAAGTTCTAGAAGACCATTCTATCAAGTTGGGAAAACTATGAGAATGACGTTACAGACAAAAAAATATTTGTCATTTGAGGAGCAACCTAACTAAGCTGAAAGAGCCTCATCAACAGGTTCACCATCAAGGTAAGAGATTTTTCATGACACACTAAAGTTTAAGATTATCTCCTAAAATCAGTCTATGCCTTTATTTCTATATGCATCTGCAGTCAATCCTCTCTTTGATGAAGCAATGATTGTTTACAATTTTGAAATAAAAAGTTATCAGTTGTAGAATTAAACATTAGAGACCGTCTATAGGAACTTCCATTTCTCATTAGTGTAGATGAGAAGTGTTATAGATAAACACATGAGATTATCTAAGTCAATATGGAACCTATGTGGATCCTTACCAGCAGTTTAAGCATACCCTCCCCCATTTTCACTTGAATTTGATGCCTATCACATAAACCATATCATCAGCCACCATCCTTGAACACATTCTGTTTTTTCTTTGTACAAATATATAATCTGGTAAAGAGCTTCTACTTTCAAGGTTTTTCCATGAACAATCACAAATATTCTGAATAAAGAGCACTAGAACACACAAGATAAAAATACCCTTGAAGTCCTCATCAGATTACATTATAAACATTCATTTTACCAGTGAAGGGTCTTCTTAAAATTTTTTCTATGCATTTTTCATTGGAATGTCTCAACAACTTAACACTTCTCAGGTTTTTAAGACCTTTAATTTCAATGCAGAAATTAAAAATGGTATGCAAGGGAATAATAAGAATCTTCTTTTTAGCTTGTTTTTTATATTATCTAATATTGTTCTTTTAACATAATAAATCATACAATCATACTGTTACTCTTCTGCTAGTCATTTAATATATATACATATATTAACTAAACTATTTCTTAGCTAGACATTTTTATCTCTTATCAAATTTTATCTATTTTGAAAAACCTGGGGAAGTCACTTTAATTAGACACTTCAATTCAATTCAATATTACATTATTTTTCTTTTGTTAAGCATTGGACCTGACATCAGAGATAACAGACAGAAATAAATACTCTCAACTTGTATGAGGTGGAAGTAATACAAGAAAAATGTAAGTAAGAGAATAAACAATAAAAATAATGAAATATAAAATAATTTCATCTACATAATAAGGGGATGATCAGAAAAAGATTCTTATTGGAATTGACACTCCAAGCAGAAGTAATAATAATAATAATAAATATAACCATTTATATAATGCTTTAAGTCCTGAAAACTGAAAGATAAATGATATTATTATAACCATTATACAATTGAGGAAACTGAGACGATCAGAATATAAAGTGACATAATCAGAGTAACAACCTAGCCCTACCCAATATCATTTCATTGCCTTTGAAGGAAAATAGGGGTACTACAAGGTAGAAGGTAGGAGACCATGGATGCCTAACATGAGTGGGAAGGACAACCTGTGCCTATGCACAGAGCAAGTGATGCAATATAATGTAACAGGAACAACTAACAGGGGAATCTGACTATAAATTATGTGCTAGGATGATATGCTAATTATGTTTCTAATTGTTGAAAAGCTGAATGTACAGGAAATGGTTGGATCCATTTTCTTGGAAATGTTTAAGTAATGGTGTTTTTTTTCTCACTTGTAAATTTCTAAGTTATTACTCCTGTTCAGATACAAATTGGACTACTTGTAATGACAGTCCCTTCCAAAATGAGGATCAGTTCTCAATTTAGGTGGCTCAAAGAAACACTCATGATGTGGAGAATGTAATATATTTAGAATTAGGAGAACTAGATTTTTTTCTTGTCACTGGTTATCTTGCATTTGTGATGATAGAGTAATCTCTCTAAGTTTTAGTTTCTTCATATGGAAAGTAGATATAATCTCACTCAAACTAGCTTTCTCACAGGGAGTGATGAAAAACCTTCATCATTCTTAAAATACTTAATAAATATGAAATAATGTTAATAATAAAAAATCCAGAAACTATAAATACAAAGACAAGTTATTTTGTTTTGAAAAGGAGGCATTTGTTGCCTTAAAAAGGTGCATGGACCTCAGTTAATTAGAATCTACTCTCCCATAATTATCCCTAAATATCCAATTTACATGATGTTTAAGAAAATTATACCCAAGTGAAGAAAATATCACATCAATTCTTAGTGTGAGTAAGAAAAAGTCAGTCAGGGAAAAAATGGAATTATAAAGTCAATAAGGACAAATGAAGTGACAAAAATAAGAGGCTTCTTCTTAAAGGCTTTATCTCTACGTTGTTGGCTACAGAGACTAGTTACTGAACCTTTCTTGAAATTAACAAGTGAAAGCCTATGATTTTATTTTAATTTTCCAATTTACTGATATAGAGCTGATAGAAAGGGGAAAAAAGTCTCTTTCTTTCATTAATAAGAATTTAATTACAACAGTCCTATGTTTTGCCAAGTTGAAAAATGAACTAAAAACTGTGCATGTTATTTGAAAAAATTAAAAAAATACAATTGTATGGGTAGATGTTAATGAAGATAATTTCGCACAGTTCCTGGTTTTCCTCTTCACTATCAAAATTAATTACCAAGGGGATTAAAAAGTCAAGAAAATCAGTCTGGTAGTTCTTCCCTGGAGCATTTTCTTTTCTTTTCTTTTTCTTTTCCTAAGTACTTAAATATGGAGTCAATGCTCTTTGACCTCATAATAAATGTAATCAAACTGGTGGTATTCATCTTTCCATTCAGACAGTAGCAAATAGTTTCATTTTAAAGAAAAATGTAATTTTATTTCTATAAATTTCTCTTTCTGATGTTCATGATTCATCATTTAAGATCCTATATGACTTGAAATAAAATATTTTGGTTTAAAATAGTGTTCAGTATAGTACTTTACTTTGATTATTTTCTTATTAGATAAATGCTATCATGTAGGAGCTCTGGCATAGTAGAAGGTAGGGAAGATCTGAGTTTAAATCTAATCTTACACATTTGCTAGTTCTGTATCTGGGCCACTCACTTGGTTGTTTTAACTAATTTCCTTATCTATAAATTTGAGATCTGAATGGCATCTATTTCACAAGTTCTTGTAAGAATCCAATTAAATATGCATACAAAATGCTTTAGTAATCTTTAAGGCCCATGTAATATGTAAGTAATCACTGCATTTTATACCTTTTTCTGTATGAACCACTTGCCACTTATCTCAGGTGGTGAGTCCATAAAAACCATTTTTAATAGTCTGGTTTACATAGCTCAATTAATTAATTCATTCATTGCATTCTAATATATTAGCACCTTCTAGTTACCCATTCCAACATGGACTAAAGGAATTTTAAACTACCCATGCAACTGTGGAGACAATTCTTTGTAAATTGTCAAATAAATGATAATTTATTGTTGTTAATAATAATAAAAGAACATAAAATAATCTTTGCATACCTAGAGAAAGTCTAGAATCCTGAGTAGCTGGGTATTCTAACCACCTAGGGTATGGAACACAAGCCCCCAAATTCTTTTTTGTAAATTAAAGGAATGATAACTTAAAATATCAATGTCAATTGTAATGTCTGTAATGTCAATAATTTGTTTTATGTTAAAGTACCTACTTTACATCCATATGTTTGAATTCTAATTATGGTTTTAATAACTGACAAATGAATTTATCATAAGTGAATCATGGGTGATGTCTGAAGTTATATATATGTATGTGTGTGTGTCTATATATAAAACTATATAACTTTACTCACTATTAGAAAACAGGTCAAAAGTAGTTATTTTTCTCCCTCTCCTCATCCATTTGGCAGTCACAAAAGTGGTTTCAAAGGCAAGATTTTTTTAAAGATAAGTATGGCCAACTAAATGGCACAATGGATATAATACTAAGCATGGAGTCAGGAGAAACTGAGTTTAAATCCAGCCTCAGACACTTATTAGTTCTGTGCAAGTCATTTAAACTCAATTTCCTCAACTGTAAAATCGGAGGAGATGGCAAACCACTGCAGTATCTTTTCCAAGAAAACCCATAAAATGGGATCACCAGAAATGACAATGTCAACAATAAATGATAATATTTTATCTTGTAAATTACAAAGAAATTTTTATCTACATCACAAAAGGGAATCTCAGAATCTAAGGCACTTCAGAGGCAGTCTAATCCAAAATACATCTTTATAAAAAATTATCTTCATCACATACTAAATGAGTGGTTGCCTAGACTTTGCTTGAACACCTTTAGAATGGGAGAACCCAATTCTTTTCATTGTACTATTTACTATTTTTCATTGCTAGGTGTTTTTTTTTTCAAGGTAAAAATCTGCTTCTCTGAAACTTCTACAATTTTTTTCAAGTTCTAGCCTTTGGGGTCAAGGGGACTATGTCAACCCTAAAATTTCTCTTCCACAGGCTATATATTCATAATTCCTTCAGTTGATTATTGTATGTCATGATCTTCTGTTACCCTTTCTTGTCCCAAATCTAACTTTTCAATAGGGTTTAATAATAATGGTTTTACAAAATGTAAACTTTATTCTGAATCATACCTTCTTATAAATTTGTATGATGGTGTTTATTATTACTTCTATTTTAGACTTAAGGAACTAAAACACAGTCACTTAAGATTTTTCCATAGTCATAAAATCAGTTCTGGACAGGACAATTCATTCGGAACAAGAACACAGATCTCTTGACCCATTAATTCATTATTCTTTTTTGTGTATTTTAGTCACTGAACCCATTTTAAAAGCACTGTCCTAGTCTGGTTTGCTGAGGACTTCTATTTGTTTTGCTACCTTATGAGACAGCACTATTTTCCAAAAAGTAAAAAGTTCTAAATTAAGACTTCATGAGTAGGCTTTGATTTGAAAGCTTTGGGGGAAGACATAAAAGAGAACTATATGTAATGAAAGATTGCAGATGATTTTAGTGATAACAGTCACAGTAATCATCTCATAAATGAAACTACAGATCCATCAGCTATTTATATTTGCTACCAGACTATTAGGTTATATGAGGGCATGGACTATATTTTATTTGTACATACACAATGTCTAATGTGTATATTCATTTGGTTAAACTGTTAAGTCTATAATCAATTGATCTAATTCATCAATATTTTATATGTATAATTATTTTCTCTTCCCCACTTGATTCCTCCACAAACACAAAAACACATAATGTTCTCTATCCCTTTGTCCACTTACATGCCCCATTTTCTTCATATTATCTAAATTCTTTATTTCTAAATGCTCAATAATCAAGATAACACACAAAGATTCAGTTATAGATTCCATCAATTTTGTTATACACATATCCCAAAACAGTTGCAAATACATTAGCATTTGTTCTATCACTGGAGTCAGAAGACAAGGATTTATATTCTTATTTTCATAATGCCTATATGAACTTAGTTAGATAAATCATGAAATTCTAACCTTTATGAAGTTCAGTTTCTTCATTTTTCAAATGAAGGGGTTAGATTAGATGTCCTACAAATTTTTAAGTCTAGGAGGCCTTGCTCTGTTACCTATGACTGCATCTTCCTCATTACAATAGAACTTTGAGTCAAGGTGACTGAAAGTTCATTTTATCAGTGTGAATGATTTATCCTTAAGAAAGGGGCAAGGAATCTTTTCTTCCTGCCAAGGGTCATTTGGACTTTTATAACATCATTTGTGGGACACACATAATTCTCTCTCTCTCTCTTTTTTTAGGGTTTTTTTTGCAAGGCAGTGAGATAAAGTGACTTGCCCAAGGTCACACAACTAGATAATTATTAAGTGTCTGAGGCCTAATTTGAACTCAGATCCTCTTGAGTCCAAAGCTGGTGCTCTATCCACTGTACCACCTAGCCACCCCTTGCACCACCTGGTTGTCCTTCAAAATTCTCAACTTCAAAATTAGCCTGCTATATTGCTCCTAAATTTATTGAATTCCATGTGCCACCTGCAGTTGTCTTGGCAGTCCAAGACCAAATGATTTAGGAGACCCAATACAGCCATGGGTCAGATGTTCTCGGCTCTAGACTTAAAAACATTACCATCCATTTTGCTAGCTATCTTAATGCTCATCTACCTCTCATCTCCCTTCTGTCTTCCCAGGATTGCTGTAAGGCTTATATCAAGACTTATTTTGTCATAATGCTTGTGAAACAGTTTTCTCCTGTCTACTTTGCACAGAGACTTCACTAACTGTTGAAAAAGAGCCCAAAGTGGCTATATAATTTTTATTGTTTAAAAAACTATATCAATGCCTTATTTTTTATTTCACCTTCATTATGGATATGACTTCCCCTAAACTTAGTCAACCTTATTCCATCCAGTGAGCCTTTCTTATTATAAAGAAATACAATTTGAAAAATATTCTTTTCCAATAGCATCTCACATCTGTATTCACCATCTGTCCAAGTAAAGAAGGGTAGCAAATTTCCTTATTTCTTTTTCAGGGCTTAGATTGGTCATTAAAACTACCAATGTTCAGAGGAACAAATTTGGAATTCTTCATTAGATCATAAAATCCTCATTATATTATAAATTTTTTGAATGCAGAATCTGTCTTTTGCCTATTTTTTAACCCCAGTGCTTAGAACACTACCTGGAACATAGTAGTTAGTTAATAAATATTTATTGATTGCTTGACTGATTATGTCATTTTTGCATAAAAACTATGTTAATTTTTGATGTGTCACTTCAATTACAGGACATGTTCTAACAGAATAAGTACCTGGGGAATTTTTTCTTAGAATTCACTCAAATTAATTCACAATTGTCTTAGCTGGCCAGTTTCATATCCCATGACAATATCAGAAAGCTTAATATCAAGGGGGCTCAACATGCATAGTTTTCAACATTTAGAATGCACTATACCTAGAGGTAGAATATCTTTATAAGGCAGTGAATAAACTTAAATATTTATTTCAGAGCTTTGTTATCACTGAATTTCATATTGTTGCTTATGGCCATTTGAAGGAGATTGTTGACATTAAAGTTCTTTTCTGAATCCATCTCTCATCTCTAAATGAGGAGGAATTGGAGCATGGGGGGAAGAATTAGGGGGAGAAGAAATATATATACAAAAATATATATATATATATGTATGGATTGAATATTCACTATATTTTATTTGGTTACTGCTTATTTGCTTCATAACTAAATTTAGTACTTAAAATCACTTAATTTTAGGATAAGATAGAATCAGTGAATATTAAATCCTCCAATTTTGAGACAGATAAAGTGACTTGCTCGATGTTATCAAACTAACTGAGGACACAGTAGGACTAAAACTCCTAGACCAATGATCATGGCCTCTTTTGTAATATAATAGTATACTTAGAAATCAGGTTATTTATTCATTGCAATATTTTGCTGTATATTTGTTGTAATTAAAAACAGAACTGATGATCTAATTTACATATAGACCATACAGGGTCCTAGGAAATGAAGTAAAAATATTAATTTTACTCATATTCTTAAGAAGTATTAATCATCAATTCCCTGTACAAAATATGTTTAATATTAACAAATGGCAAAACAGTAACATTAACAACTAAACATTGGAACACAATTATTCTATTACCATTGAAAATGTAAATAGTGAATCTCAATTTTATAAAATTTAACCTAAAGCTACTTATTAATACTTTTCCTTGCTAGAACATTTTAACAGAGGGGAAGGTAATACTGTTTCTTTTTTCATAATCTCCTAACTCCTCACATAATAGCAACTTAATTTCTAGTACTCTTTCCCTACTAAAATTCCCTTCTCAAAGAATTATAGAGTGCTAGAAGGGACCTCAGAGAGCACAAATTTTCACATTCTTAATTTATAAAAGAGCAATCTAAGCCTAGGGGAGGTTAATTTACTTGCCTAGAATAATACAGTTAGTAAGCTCTGAATTAAGATTCAGTGCTCTATCTACCATATCAGATTTCGTTCATCAGTTGTCTCTCTAAATCACCAATAACTTTACCATAAATTCCAATGAACTTGTCCTCCTCATGCTCCCTGAATTCTCTAATTTTTTAAGGTCTTATTGAACACCCTATTGTGTACCCAGCTCTTCAAGTACCACAGGAATCAAAAGGGTTTATCAGAAATAGTGTTAATCTTTAGGTTTTAGAACTAGAACTAGTCATGTATCAAATTTTCTATGATCAAATAATATCTAGGCCAGAAAATCATAAATAAGTACAATCAGAGAGATAGGCATGATGTGATTTCCCAATTTTGAGAGCAAAGACTCTAAAAATGGGGTTTAGGGAAAGGGAATCTCAGTTCGGAATTTTATTTCTTGAATGTCTGTGGAAAGAAAGTTCATTCACCTCTTGTGATCTACTTTACCTTTCTGTAAAATTTTAATAATAGTCCAGGTAAAATTTCTTTTAACATTCAGTCTATGTTTCCTTGAAATTCTGATTTATGATTTTTTTTCTCATTCACCTCCCACATCAAGCAGTTGTCATGTCTAATTAGTTCAACCTGTAGGATATTTTTCATCTTTCTACTTCTGCAAACATGTTAGTTTAGGTGATCATTAGCTTTCTCACTTAAACTATTTTAAAAGCCTCCTAATAGTCCTCCCTGCCATCACTCTCTTCACTCTCTCCTTTCCAATTCTTTATTCACATTGTTTTCTGAGTTTTGTTTTCCTAATACATTACAAACAAGAAAAACTTTTCAAGTGACACTTTTTTACTTCTAAAGTGAAGTATGAATTTTTTATGTCCTGTAAAATCTACAATCTGATTTCAATGTGTGTTTTACCCTTCTTAGTCAAACTAGGAGTAGCCAAATTGTTTTCTGTCCATCTGTTCTCTTCCATTTCTACCCCTTTCCTTAAACTATCACCTAGACATAAAATGGAATTCCTTCTACTTCATTTTTCACATAAAGAAATTAAAATCATCTCTACTTCCTTTTCCTTGGGGAACAATTTATATTCTATAGAAAACATCTTCCTTGTTACTTTCTGATGAAATATATCTTTGTTCTAATATCTTATTGAACTTTGGATTTCTTCTTAATTCTTATCACTTTATTTTGCATAATTTGTTTTCCTTATTGGATGGTGAGGTCAATAACAATATTAAATGTGTGTTTATTTACTTTAACTAGTTCAGGATCTGGTCGTCAATAGGGATTCAATCCTCATAAATTGAATTAAATATAATTTCTCTCTTACATATTACAGCCACCTTTGAGAGTAAGAGATAGTTGTCTTAGAGAGATAAAATGACTGATCCAAAATCATAAAGCTAGTAAGTTGGAGAGCTAAGGCTAGAACTCAGATTATTTTACTCTTAAATTTAATGCATTATACACAAAGCGCATTCATTTCACCAAGGAAGGCGATCTTAACTTTTTTTGTAATATAGATCCTTTGGATGTCTAGGGAAGGATTTGCACTATTTCTTAAAATAAAGTTTCTAAACACATAAATAAAATTTGTAAAATTACAAAGAACACATTATATTGAAATATAGTAATCAAAATAATTTTTTAAATTTTATTTATTTTGAATTTAACAATTGCATTGTACACGCATATTTTAGATAAACATGTTTACATATTAGTCCCTTTCCACATGAGGAATAAGGATTAAGGGAAAGAGATACATTAGAGATAACTTTTATAAAGTGTTCCTCAGATTCTGAAGTATTGATTTTTCTTTTTGTTTTGTTTGTTTTTCTTCCTCTGGATGTGGATTACATTTTCCAAAACTGGTCTAATACAGTTTTCCTAGCTCTTCGAACTGCTGAGAGCAGCTGCTTCCATTAAGGTTGATCATCTTACAATGTTGTTATTAATGTGTATATTGTTCTCTTGATTCTTCTCCCTTTCCTCAGCATCAGATCCTGTAAGTCATTCCATGCTTCTCTACAGTCCAACCATTTATATTTCCTTATAGAATAATAGTATTCCATAGACTTCATGTGTCATAACTTGTCTAGCTATTCCCCAATCAATTTCCAAATTCAGATGCATACAATTGAACAAAACACATTGAGGCATTCTTTGGAACTCAGCTGAATTTTCCTAATGGAATGCATTACAAAACTGCATATTGTCTGCATTGATTTGATTTCTAACCCTTGATTTTATGGGGGGTTTTTTAGCTTGTGAAGAGGGGAAAAATGTTGAAAACAGTTGTATTCCCAAAATAGAAATGCTAAATTTGTTACAGAGATTCTAACAGGAAATTTATCAACTACATATTTTTTCATTATATCATGACAATATTTGGAGGTTCTTATTTAACATATTGTAAAGGAAGAGGGTCAAGACCTGTGAATTCTATATTATCTTGATAAATAACAAAATATCAAATGAAATAAAATGTGAAAAAACTGCAATAGCCAGGGGGCAAGATTGTCTTCAGTGAAATTGTCAACAGGGAAAAAGTGCCTTTGTTTTGATATTACATTAAGATGAAGCCAGAAACGCTGCTGTATCTATTTTCCATTGTCATATGATCAGAGAGATGCTTCATCTAGTTCATAATAGAATCAGGGTAATATCATCTAAGACTGATGGTGAATATTGACAGTCTGATGCTCCTATTTATCAAATAACTGGGTGGATTATATATAAATAGTAAGAAATAAAAGATGAACATTGTTGAATACTCCATGGTATTTCATGAAATATGAAAAGACCTAGAGGAATGTTTCAACTTTGTTGGGTAGATCCACCCTGGAGGCTTTAAGGTGACTTTTCTACAAGCACTTTAACTTCTGCACAGTATTTGAAATATAATTTATTTGATATTCTTAACAACCCAAAGAAGTGTCATTTTTCACATTTTACAAGTGAGAAAACTGAGGCTATAAAGGATAAATTACTTGCCCAGGTTCATACAAAATTATAAAATGTTTGAGGTAGAATTAAATAGCTTTTCTATTGAGAAACACTATGGAAGAAGAGGACAATATTAGAAAAGATGAGAGTGATCTATTTTTTTCAGTCATCAATTAATTAAAAATGCTTATTAACCATCCGCCATGTTCCAAGAACTATGCTCAGTGATGGGGATATGGAACCAAAAAAATAGCCCCTTCTTTAAAGAAGTGTTGCTGTTTTTGTCCTTTGTTCTTGAAGAAATTCATACTATCAGAGAGGCGATGCCATAGCATGCATGTGAATTGAATTTAAGTGAGATGATACTGTGCTAAGTAACCAGTCTCACTCCTCCAGAGTCATCTGGGTCTTTTGGCCAGATATGAATCAAAATGACTAGACATAATCCTGAATGTAAGGAAATCAGGTGACCTTCCCAAGGTCACACAGCTACTAAGTGTAAAGTATCCGAGGGAAGATTTGAACTCAGATGCTACTGACTCCAGAATTGATGTTCTATCCACTGTAACACTTAGCTGCCACAAAGAAGGATTACATACACATATACATACATACATACATACATAGAATGGTGGTAGAGACTGGACCTATTCTTTTATTTGTACAGAGAAGGGACTCCTCAGTGAAGAAACTCCCTCCACTAATGTATATAATTACTTTTTTTTTCTGAAACTTAGGATTCTGAAAACATGCTCATAGCAGTGAGAAGTGGTATGACTTGACCAGGGTCATACACACAATAGGTATTAGAGGCAAGCCTTGAATCCAAATCTAGTTAGCCTTGAGACAAATTCTATATTCACTAAACAATGTTGTGTCTCATATATATTAAAAAGATAAATATGACTAGGCTTTTTTTGGCGGGGGGTTGGAGAGGACAGGGGAGAGAGGGAGATTTAGGTGTCTAATATCTTGGGGAAATCAAGTTGCATTTAACCTGACTTGTGAAGGAACTGGAAATTCAAAGGGGATCAGGTAAGAAAAGGATGCTATCCATTATTTGAGAGCCAGATAATTAAAAAGTATAGAGACTAACTATGACAAATTCATAAAGAAGATGATGGTGATGATAACAAGCATTTATATAACACTTTAAAATTTGCAACATACCTTGAAGGTAGATGCTATTAATATACTCATTTTACATATGAAGAGATAAAGCAAGCATGTGGCTATATTTGAACTCAATCTTCCTAACTCCAGATCATTCTACTATGCCACCTCACTACTTCTTGAAAATGAAAAGCACACTATTTGGTAAAGTACTCAAGTGAAAATTGACAGATTTAAGGGTCTTTTGATATTCTTTTCCCTTTGATTTTCTGATGAATTAAACTAAACCACAATCAGTGAAATGACATAGCTAATCTTTCAGACCTTACCATTCCTAACGATAAACCTCTCAAAATAATTGTGTCAAAAGTCAAATATCAAGTCTTCAAAAATTTAAGCTGTAAGTATTCATCCATATGCTAATAGCTGAAGAATTTCTTGGTTCCTAAAATGGGTAGATCATATTTTTTTAGGACTAGCTTTGTTTTGCCATTATTTATTGGATGTGCCCTACACCCTGATGAAAAGAGTAATTCTCCCACAGTGAGGTCTTAATCACTGCTGAGCTTTTGCTTTAGCTATCCTTTCTTTCTGAACATTACTGGTTGAATTGATTAGACACTGATAGCTCTTAAATCTCAGCTAATGACAAGTGTATTTTTAGCCACTGGACAAAAATTCCAACCAGAAAAATGCAGGTGGCTTGAAATGCAGCACTAACAGTTTCTCTGACAATTTTCCTAGGGCAATTTTTTTTAATGAAAATAATTGTGGTTGAAGGGGTGATCAGAGAAGGAAATATAATAGAAAAAAATGGAATGAATTTCTAAGAAAGTCATTTAAAGTGAATCAAAAAGAAAATATGGAAAAGGATTTTTTTTTACTTCCACATGGATCAATGAACTTTTTCCTTATTTATTAAATTAATTATACTATAGGCATGAGGCTCTATTTATATTTTGGAATATTTATATAATAAAGAAGATAGAACAAATTCTATAAGATAAATTTGAAGATATTTTTTGAGATGCTCATAACAAATGACTTTTGGTATCTTCTTTTTTTGCCTTTTTTATGAAGACAACACTGCTTTCTGAGAGATGTCAGTGTTTAGGAATTAACAACAAAGTTCACTACTGTGCATAAGTTGTCTTTATGGGTCTAGTAGAGACTTCCAAAATGTTTCCCTTGTCTTAGTCCCCCCAAAAACATGAGAATAAGTCCTGATCACTTAGTAGCTGAAACACAAAATTTAAATTTCAGAGAATTTTTCTTTCTTTCTGAGAATGTGTGCTGGCAAAGCAGAATGGACAAGAAAAATTTTTTGTGAGATAGAATATCTATGTTTCTTCAAACTATACATTGTCTATTTAGATAAGACTTTTCTTGCTCTTTCCAGCAAGCATTATCTTCCCCTGCCCCTAAAAAAGAGAAACCTTGTATCTGTATATATGTATTTGTTTGTATATGTGTTTGTATAGGTATGCTTTTGTCTCTCCTTTGATGATAGGACCTATTTCTTTTTGTTATGGTACCCCACAGCACAGTGGCTAACATATTCTGAGGAACTTAATAAATGATTGTTCAAATATCAATTAAGTTTAGGGGAGAGACTATGACAAGTATGTGGAATATATGTGATGCATTTATAAGAGAAAGAGAGAGAGAGAGAGAGAGAGAGAGAGAGAGAGAGAGAGAGAGAGAGAGAGAACCAGAGAAAGAAGGTAAAGGAAGAGAAAACGAGTTTACTAATTACATATATCAAACATTCATTATAATCTGGGGAACACTTTATATACCCAAGAGTTTATTTTGAGACAATTGGTATAATGATCTTAGTCTCAGAAATGACTATTTGGAAGCAGCCAAAAGAAAAAATGAAACGGAAGCAAAATTGGGGGGGGGGAAGATGAAAATGACTTTGCCTTTGAGCTATTAAGTGTCTAAAGCAAAAAAAAGATCTTTTATAATATCATAAAAGTAAGGAAATATTATCTTGGTCTTTTTCTTACTGTCTTCCATTAAAAAAATAATTCTCAGTATTCTCATAGCTTCTTCCTGCCTACAATCAATGCTCTCTCCAATCAGCCCTATTTACAATTGTCTAAAGTAAATTTGACCATGTCATTCCTTATCAAAAATTTTCCTTAGTTCTCTATTTCTTATCAGTTAAAATACAAACTCCTTATCCTGGAAATTCAGGCTCAACTGTTCTCTTTTTGCTTATGAATTATCTTTCCAAGCTTATTTCCTACTAGTCCCCTTCAGATGTTCTATAGTGTCTTTCATTACTTTCTTGTATGACCTC
This sequence comes from Macrotis lagotis, assembly GCF_037893015.1. Lineage (NCBI taxonomy): Eukaryota > Metazoa > Chordata > Mammalia > Peramelemorphia > Peramelidae > Macrotis > Macrotis lagotis. The sequence continues at coordinate 194,083,874 of NC_133658.1, read as the reverse complement.
TTTCCGAACTCAACAGAACATTCATTTTCAATCATCTTCCAGACATTCTTATCTTTCTTAAAGATCTGCCATAGGGCTTCAAATCAAAGTCTTTCCTGAAATTCTCCTGTCTTCTCTAACTGAAAGAGATGTAGATTTTTCCTAGAACTATTCACCACTAATTCTCCTTTAATATAAGCCCTATCTATGTTGCATCATGTCTATCTATGAACATTTTGTATCGATATCCCCTCTAGGGAGGTAGGTAACCCAGTACATAAGAGAATCAGATCAAGAATCAGGAGCCCTGAGTTCAAATGTGATCCCAGACACTTGACTCTTACTAGGTGTGTAACCCTAAGCAGATCAAGTAATCCTAATTGCCTGGAATCCAGGACCATCTCCAGTCATCCTGAGTCTTATCTAGCCACTGGACTCAGATAGAGGAGAAAATAAGGCTGGTGACTTTTCACAGTATCTCCTCACTCAAATCCAATTCACTTGTATATCAAGGTATCACCTCCTGAATGTCATGGTCTTCTTGGAGAATAAAGGACAAAATCATCACTATCATCATCATTATCTGTGTCCCCCCAAATGGACAAAAAATTCCTTGAGAGCAGAGATGAAATTTGTCATCTTTACTTCCCTAGAACTTATCCAAGGGTCTTTCCCACAGTAGGCATCTTCTAATTTTATGTAGTTTCCAATTGCTATATTTCAACAATATGAAATAAATACATTAACTGAAGATTTTATTAGTGATCATCTACTTCCGCTTTTCTTAATAGATAAGAAAATAGTAACATAGAGCTCATGTGAAATGCCAAGGTCACCCAATTCTTTCTAATGGTAGTCCTGAGTCTAAAACTCAGAATTTCTACTTCTCAGTCCAGTTCTTTTCCTACTCTCATACTCTGACCTTTTATTTATTTGGAATTTATGTACTTAATTATGCTAATTTTTCCATGATGCAAATAACTTTACCTTTTAGGTAATTCTCCTGGCTCTGCTCTATGAACAAGTCAGAATTGCTGCAGCTCAAAGGAAACGTGAGATGCATAAGTTAAGGGTACCCATCTGAGGGGTTCACATGGACTATTTTGTGCCTGAGCTGTAGTAGAGAATTCTGAGTTCATATTGGTTTGATCAGCAACAGCTGGAAACATTGTACCTTGCCTTTAACATAGTGATGTGGTTTTAGTCTTCTTTGATAATAAAGGACAAGAGCTAACCAACCAATCAACAAAGCAGACACTTGTTGACTTTCTCTTTTTGCTTTTTTGGGAGGATGATTATTGCCATTATATGGAAAATTAAAACAGTGAAGGACATGAGGTGGGGGGAATACAGGATTGATACTATGTTACTAGCCCTTTCAATTGATCAACCAACATATATTAATTTAGCAGTATTACACATAAGAAATTGTTGTGATATCATTTTGAAATGTAACTTTTGAAATTCCATTTTGACCAAGAATCACAGAAGATTAAAAACTCTCTTAATGATCATTTACTCCAACTTGCTCATTTTAAAAATTAGATAACTAGAGATCAATGAAGTAAAATAACTCATCTAAGGCCACCCTAGTTTTGTTAGTGGCAGAGATGATGAGACTTCGCACTCCTATAGGAAAACAAAAATATCAAGTAGCAAGATTTCTATGCAATGGAATTCCTACTTTTCATTGTATTTTTATAAGCAATTAACATAAGTAGAAACCAGAAACTGGAAGACATATCTATTAGTTTATTAATTCAAAACCAAAAACTTCAAATTCAAAATAATTCCCTATACTTACTCAGATGTTAAACTTGATATTAAATAAAATTTTTATCATTGTCTCATATACTAGGCATATGGTGTTTGTGTGTGTGTGTGCGTGTGTGTGTGTGTATAAGGGAGAAAATAATATGTAGCAGATTAATTGGGTAAATCCATGGATAGGAGTGCAGTGAAAGGAACTATCAACAGATTGATGACAATGGGTTAATAGAAAACAATTAAAGCTATGCCTTTTACAGTTACATAAAGAATTTACAATTGAAAAATGATAGTGGTTGTTTTTTTTACCCTGATTTTTATAAAATTCTGAGTAAAATAAAAACCTTCTATGTTGGTCAAAAGGAAAAGCATTATTAGAAAATTCCATGAGTATGCTGCTGTGACACCACCTGTCTTTTTCCTCTTGTGAAAAGCCTGCTCCCTCAGCTGCAGTCAGATGTCATCTTAATCAGGCCAAGGGCATAGGTCAAGATACCAGTAAGCTTTACTTTATTCTGGATATAGTAGTACCTATAACCAGATTTCTTAGAGTTGTATGACTTGGGAGAAAAGAAGCTGGAGTGTGGATCTATCTTCACGATTCCTTCCAATCATTACTAGAATGTCTGAGCGGTATACCCTGAATCTATGACACCAACTTTGTAGGGTGAAAGGGACACATTATTGTCAGCAGAGGCACAAGGAAGTGTCAAGGTTCTCTAGTTCTGAAAGAATTACAGTCAAAGCCGTGAAAAGTAACTGCTTGGGGGTTGAAAGGGTAAAGAAAAGAGTCTCCCATTCACTCCCTCTTCTTTTGTACCCCTCTCCTGTTTTTTTTCCTTCCCCCCTTTCTTTTCCCTTCCTTTCTTTATCTTTCCTTTTACCCCCTCCTTCTTCTTAGTATCCTTTTCTCTTTTTTCTACTCCTTCTTTCCTCACCTCTCCTCAATGTTCTCCTCTTCCATTCCATAACCTCCCCTTTACTTTCTTTCTCCCTTTCACCCCTTCTCTCTATCTCTTTTTTTCCTCTCCTCTCTTCCTCTTCTCTCATTCTCTCTTTCTGTGTCTGTCTCTGTCTGCCTGTTTCTCTCTGTCTCTCTCTCCTATGTGTGTGTTTGTGTGTTTGTGTGTGTGTGTGTGTGTGTCTGTGTGTCTATCTGTCTGTCTGTCTCTGGTCCTGAAGCAGTTTAATGTCTAGCTAAGGAGTTTTAAAATTTGTCCTGTAAGAGTGAATTACTAGAGATAGCATAGTACTCCTTCCTGATGCCCCCCCCCCCCACCTAGGTAAATTAGTCTACCTACTTTTCCCCAAACATTACTTTAAATTTTCTGTCAACTGTATCATTGAAAATCATTTCCATACCAGAAATGATTTTATTCTACACATTCTTCAAGGTTCATTCCATGTCCTACTTCTGCTCTACTACTTTCACAGATGATCCTAACTCCGCCCCCAAAACCTTTCTCTTTCAATCCCTTAACAGTTTAATTATTAAGAATACAGTAAAATACACCTCAGATGTTATTGGCTTCTTTTGTTGTTCATGTCAGACTTATTGTGGCTTGTGTCATCTATCTATCTATCTATCTATCTATCTATCTATCTATCTATCTATCTATCTATCTATGCTATATATAAGCTATAAAATGTATTCATTCATCCCTGGTTTCCACAATCAAGTTTCATTAATTCAGAACTCTTGTATTCTACTTTGAATTTCCCTTACCACATCTAGCAGGTGAATCATATAATATTTACTTAGTTGCTAATATTTTACCTATTAATTTATCAAATTTTAGTTTGAAAAAAATTATGTTTAATACTAAGGACAATGATTATGTAGGAATTTTCCCTAAAAAGTGAATCATACAACTCAACTGACAAAAGGTATAGTTTTACTGCTAAACTAGCACTTATTTCTTTATGGTTACATGAATAGGTGTCCTGCTGCTTTTTTCCACATAGGAAACACACAAATATAGGTTGCCTGCAGTCATACTATTTCAATCTGCGACTTTTTACCACTTCTTAGTCCTAGTAGAGTGAACTCATCCTGTGATGGGATGAGAGACCTCCCTAGGAAAATTCAGTAAGTGTAGTTGAAAGCTCTATTAGTTATTCTATCCTGTGAACTTGTGGTCTAAGGCTTGATTTGTTCACCAATTCATTGAGCACAGCATCATAGAATGTTTAAACTGGAAAGGCTCTTAGAGACTATCTATCTCAATCCCTTAACATTTTATATGAGGAAATGGAAGCACTTCTGAGCCTAAAAATAATTTGGTGATCCATAGGTCTTCTCATACTGTTAGTGTCAAGTTAATATTTCTTTTGTGGCTAGTTTTTTTTTTTTGGTCTGTGTGTGTGTGTGTGTGTGTGTGTGTGTGTGTGTGGCTTAGGTTTTCAAAGGGAAATCACTGGAAACTCCTTGAAAGCTAACAGATTTTGAATGCAGTCCTTTTGATGGGCTATATGTCTCTTTTCCCAAGATTACCTTAAGATTAGAGAAGCTCATCACCAGTTTGCTCAAGGAAGATGGACTTTTTAGCAATACTAAGTCTCTGTCAATTAAGTCTCTGTATAAAGTCCTATTAAGTTCCACCAGTCATATTCTGAAGTCTCATGGTAACATGAGGAGAATATGAAATTCTTGAAGGCTTTACTAGTAGAACACACACTTTGACTGATTTTTCAAGTTACACAAACTTATTGTATGAACGTGGTGATGGATTATGACCAGACTACCTAAGAGTAAAGAAATTTATGCCTATGATCTTAGTCCATAATCATTTACATCAACTACTAAAACAGAGAATTTTTTAACCTGAGGTTCATGAACCTTTGAAAACATTTTGATAATTGCATCTATATATAATTATTTTCCTTTGCAATCTCAGGTATTTCATTTTATGCATTTAAAAATATTCTGAACGTGAAAGTTTCAAGACAGTCAAAAAGTTCAAAACATTTAAAGAAAGCTTACAAACCCATCAACTAAGTCATGAAATAGGTGTGATCTGAATTGATGGAAGAATTGCCAACGTGGATGAAATCATAGATTGATTTGTAACATTAGAATATATGCTAAAATTATTCCTTTATGAAAATAATTACTCTCAGGTGTCAGTAAAATTGTTCCTCAGTTTAAATATAGTTTTAAAATATTTATCAAAATAAAAAAAGATTACATGAAGAAAGAAAATATTTTCTTAGAAACAACATATTGTATATTGCTAGTAGAGCATGTATTTAAACATAAGCATAAAGTTCAGAATTGGAACTTGAAAAAGGGTACTAGGTGTCCTTCTTTCCCACAATTTCTACAAAGTCATACCCCAGTTCCTACCTTCCTCCATTTTCCTAGCAGTGACTATTACTTCAGCACCATGTAGTTTGAAAAGGAACATTTCTCTTCCCCTGCAGCCATAAGCCAGAGGTCCTACCTGTCCTGCTCTGTCCCAGTGTCCTTTCCTTAGACACACACACACACACACACACACACACACACACACACACACACACACACACATACACCCTAGTTAAAGCAAGGAGATAGATTCTCTTTTACAGACACTTAGTCTTCCCTTCCTTCTTTTTTACATTTCTATTCTTGAGCTGAAAAGTGATAATTTTAACTCTCTTAACTAACTGGAGTCTTTAAAATAAATTTTAAAAAACAATAGAGATTCATAATTACCCAGACAAGAGTACTTTTCATTCCAACTTCCAATCATTCGTTATAATTTTCGTAAAAAATGCTTGAGGAATAAATGAATGCTATATTTGTTTTATGCAGCTCAATCCTGAAAAATAATTCATAATAGTTTTCCTTTCATAATAAATGTTTGTTCACTGAATAAACTTTCTCAGAACTGATCTTTAAAAAATACCATGAATTCAATGTAAAAAAATTAGATTGTCTATAATGTAATATCTTTCCATGGTCAAATTATTCATCACCTAATGTCCAGGATATTCTTGATGACTCTCTACATACAGTGTGCTACAAGGATCATATTTAATGGGTTTTTTTTTTCCCAGCATGATAGTACTGGTTTGAACTTGTAGCCTTCTGGCACAGATTTATGCCAATGCAAGATCATACATGATGAGGCATTAAGTTAGAACTTTGTGGAAAATATTGAGAGGCCAGATAATTGGAGTTGAATCATTTGAGGTTATACATAATCGATATGAAAGCACATGTGTTGGAACGTTGGAGATTCAAAATATCAAGGCATGAAATTATACAAGGATAACTTGGTAAAAAAAATCTCTAAGTGTATTTATCCTTCTGGGGGGGGAGATCTATAATTTTATTGGTAGGAGAGAATCTATTTGTAAAGATTAGTTCCTTCTCATCAATTTACATTCTGAGAAATCTTAATTGATGTAACTTAATAGTTAGACTTCGTCTGTGACCTATGATCACAACACCCATTATATGCTGAGCAAAACTTCAACACATCTTCCTGAGTCAGAGATTTACTTTCCATGAATTATATCATATTCCTCTCATATATATTTAAAACATTTTTCTTAAAAATCTTAAGTTCTGGTGGTTCTTGGAAAGTATTAGTTGGATATGGATATTTACATTTTAAAATGGTATAAATTGTTAAACCAAGTATTCATCTAGCTTTGTGGAAAGAGTACTGGACTTTGAAGCCAAACTACCTGAGTTAATATCAAAGCCTTGGACTTTTCATAACACCTGTAATGGTGGGGAAATAATTAATCTTTGTTGTCCTAAGTTTTGCAATATGTAAAATGAGGGAAATAATTTAGTTCCAAATCTATAGTCTATGTGTCTTATCATATTTTGTATCCCAATAAAAATTGTTTGAAAGATCATTATGATTATAAAATATAAATAAAAGAATACTATACACAGGGAAGTGTGCTGAGTAGGTGAATACATGGATTCTTATAAGGAATATTTTTACCTCCTTATTAGGGAGATAAAAGCCATTATATATGCAAGTCAAAAATATGTGTGTATGTGTGTATTAGCTGTCTTATATGCATATATAATAGAATACAATATAAGACATAAAATAATACTGTATATAATATGTATACATATATGGTTAATGCAACACATATGAAGACTAAAAAGTAGGTACAACAAGATTTACTATAGTAGTTAATTATATCTGAAGCATTGTAAAGTAAAAGAGGTTTCCATTTATTCTATTTGCTTCTGAAGACTAGATGTTGCCAACAGAGGAAAAGCCTGTCTTAGAAATAAGTATGTTTCTCCTCCTCAAGAGTTATTCAGAAGAATTTTGGATGCCTGATTTGTTGGAAAGATTATAGAGTAGATCACTATAGAGAATATGTTGAATTAGTTTCTAAGGTACTCTCCAACTTTGAGATTTTGAGGGTATATTATTCTGAGGATGATATCACCATAGTTTTAGTATAATCAGTAATGATTTTACAGAAGGGAAGTAATTTTAGGAAAAAATTTAGATAAGCTAGAGATAGCATTTCAACTAATATAATTCAATAAATGTTCATAAAGAAGTTCATGTATGACAGAACATTATGGAATAAATTGGAGAGAGAGAGAGAGAGAGAGAGAGAGAGAGAGAGAGAGAGAGAGAGAGAGAGAATCTGATCTTAAAGCCTAATAGTGAAAAAAGATACAATACAGCTCTAATACTTGATGTTATATGCTAATAGACTTTAAAAGGTACAATTAAAGGGGAAAGGTTGTTTTCAATGGTAAAGTTCAGAAAATGCTTTCTAGTGAAATTATTTTTAGGCTAGGAAAATGGCAAGAGCAATGACTGTACAATGGGCCTGTAAATAACTCTCAATTCTCTAATTTCAGGACCTGCAATTGCAGAACATAGGTCTTCATTTTGTAATGGATACATAATTTCAAAGACATTAAATGGTAATATGAGATCCTCTAGTAAAGTTGACTATGTCATCATTTCAATATTGATCTTCTATTTTTAGAGCATTTTAGTAGCATGTGTTTCATACTATATGTAAGTCATATCAGCCACATTGTAACATAGGGCGAATTACTAAGAGTATGACCTTGAGTTGTAAATTATATTACTGTGTTTTTTAAGCATGAGAAGTTTTATTGAAAGGGTCTAGTATCATTCTGCCATGTGTTTTAATTTTATTATAGTAGTTTTACTGTACCTTTTCTGTTATGACTGATTATTTTACAATCCAGCTTTAAAAGAAAGCTATTTTTTAACCATCTTTTCAAGGCTGACTAATTTTCCCTTCTAGAAAATCTGATAATTCCATTACTCTTCATCTTCTCCATTAATCATGGAGTTACATGATTCTCTTTTTTATTTGATAAAAATTTATTCCTAAATGAGTATAGGAATATACATTGTTCCGGTAATATTATTACTCATTAGCACATTCAGAGAATTTTGTACATTCATTACTTTGGGGTTGTCTATTCCCCACACCTTCCCCTAATTACAAAATAGGACACAATTTGTTTAGAAAAGTAATTTCTCAAAATGGGAAAAATAGACACAAAAAATTACACTATTTGTACAAGATATATGAGACAGAGTTAAAAATATAGCATTCTTAAATTCCTACCTAATGTTCACCTAGATGAGGTATTTATGTAGTTATAGTATCAAAGATTTAGAGTTGAAAGGGACCTTAGAAGACATTTAATCTTATTCCTTCATTGACCAGATAAGGAAATTGGTACATAGAGGTTAAGTAGTTTGTCTAAGGTTACTAAGGTAGTAAATGAAAAGATCATGACAAATACTAAAATAGCCTACATAAATTTTCATTGAGCATACCTTTTGCTGTTTTATATACCTCAAAAATTCTATTTAAATTTATAAAACAATAACCTCAGTGTAGTAAATTATCTTAAGGCCAAATTTTATTGGCTTTAAAATTATGCTCTAAGTCCACTCAAATTATTCTCTTGTAAATTATTACAATTTATTAAGTGACAGCATTTAATAGCATGGTGAATTGCTCAAGAGAAATCTCTAAATTCTATTCATATGACTGTCTACTTTCCATTTGGCTAAAATAATGATCTGTTCCTTGTATTGTGTTTGGTTAATAGCTATGTAATTGATTCACATTTACAAACTCTTGGTTTATATGAAGTATATAATCTTCCTTTAGAAGCTTAGATGTACTCAGGCTTATGTACTGCATATGCTAGTGCACCCATATCCTGATACTTAATATGACTGGCCCGTTAGTCATATAACCTGGCTTCATATTACAATTCTCATGCTTCCCTTATCAGATACTTTTTGAATGACATTGATTAAGTTCTTAGTCTTAGTTTTTTTTAACTGTAAATAAAGCGGTTATCCTCACTGACTTTTGAAGCCAATTCCATCTCTAAATATATGAACCTAGGTTATCTTGTGAGATAATGAAGATGAGTCTTAAGCATTATACTGTCTGCTAATTGAAAATTATTCACTTTAGGGTCTTCAAAAGGGGAATAACCATAATTATTTAGTACCCCAGTAACTCAGAGCAAGGGTTTTTTAATGTCTGAAATTCTACTTGGAAAAGTTAATGAAAGTGTAATAAAAATTCAACCTAGAATTTTCCAGTCATAGAATTGGATTTTTTGCCTGTCAAGTTCATTCATAACTAAAATGTCATTTTAAAATCTTTCTCTACAAAACATTTTTACCTGGAGAACATAAGAAACTTTAAACCTAAACAAAAAAATCCTCTTAAAAATACATAATTAACTTAATCACTCATAATATGAATTTTTCTCATCCAAATCTAATAATATCTCTAGAATACTGAGAAGTAACTTATGATAATTTCAACTTCAATGGTCTTGGATATAGTCATGACAGTCATCAATTGTAGATTCAATTTTTGATAAAAAAAATAGGGGGGAATTGAGAAGACATCAACAACACATGATCAATATATCTATTTTCTCCTGTCTATAAACTATGAGAATTTCCCTGCTTGTATTGTGGTAGACATGATGAAAACATAAGAAAAATAGAAGACTTTCATAAATAATATTCTCTAGCTAAATATTCTCTTATACAAGGTCCTGCTTTGGTTTTGCTGGTGCTGTTTTTTTAAGTCTATCTGTTTTCTTGTTTCTGTGGAGAAAAGTCCAAGTTAAAGGCTCTTCTACAAGGTTTCTCCCATCCATAAATAAAATAGACAAGTTAAACTCATAGAAATAACATATCAGTGTCAAAGGAAGCTTAAAACAAGAAGGCATGGATCCACAAAAGTTTTTGTCCTTGTCATGGTTGATGCAAGACCTTAACCTGATTCCAAATAGGGGAGTTATTGATTAAAAACCTGAAAAAAGATTACACATTGAACCAAGCTCTGACACTTTAATTAGTAGATATCAAATTGAAAGAAAAAGAAACCAAAAATGTTAGCTACAATATAGTATCAAAACAAAAAAAAATACTGTAGAACCTAAATACAAACATAAATATCAGTTATTCTAGGTTTGACCACTTCTTTTTTGACTCTGCTATTGACACTTTACCATTATACCTCAAATAACTTTTCAACCCTGCAAATTCCATCCTCTCTTTGAAAAGAAGCTCCATTTTTGCTGTGTTGGCACCGAGTCCTTTCTCCTCTTATTTTCTTTCTCATACTTTTCAGATACCCAGTAAATGTTGTCTTCCTCCATTAGAATGTGAGCTATTTGGGGGTAGGGACTTCTTCTTGCTCTTACTTTCATTACCAGTGCTTAATACATTTCCAGTGTCTGGCATATAATAAATGCTTGTTGTTTGACAACACAATATATGTATAGATATTTATGATTAAGAGGAAAGATAACTAATCTAAAATTAATCTGCTAATTAGTAAACTTTTCCATTAAGGTTTACATGGCTACTTAAAGAGGGGTGCCGAAGACATTCACACAGGAAAAGTCATTGGATGGAGAATATATGTATTATCTAGATTATGATATACCACTTGAACTTGGTACTGCAGATAATTAGCAGAAAGAAAATGACTGGGAGTCTGGATCTGAATAGATAAGAGAGAAGGTAATATTGAATTTGGAAATACATATTTTCAATTAGGCCAAGGCACTTCTTGTCACCAAAGACCATCTTTGTAACAATTATAATTTCCTTATAAATAGCAAATTTCTCAGACTTATGGAATGCTCTTACAAAATTAAAATTTTCAGTTCTTTCAGAGGATAGCAGAAAAATACATAGTGAAGTTTTAGTAATTTATGAAACAATCATCCATCCTCTGGTCAAAGATAAAAGGCAGTATGAGTAGCAAAATGTTGCCTATATTGTTAAGAATAGTCACCATTTTGTAATTGTTATTTGTCTCCCTAAACTATTTTTATTATAAAATGAAGATCAATTTTTAGAGAAAGCAGATTTAGAAATAATTGATAAAAATTTTAAAAAGGCAAAAATAATTTTATTTCAAAATGAATATTAAAAATATATGAAAAACAAAAGTACATTCGAGGATTAGCAAAGGACAGTGTGTCCTGGAAGTTCAGTATAGCTTTGGAAAAGGAAGATGATTGACTATGTGTGTGACCAGGGATGACAGGTAAAAGTCCAAGTTTAGTACTTGTAATCATTCAGTATTAAAAGACTTTTTGGAAAGTACATTATTCATTCAGTAGACCTTTTATGGGGGATTTAAGGAATGAAAATTAATGGAAATAAATCTGTTATACTACAATTGAACTCTTTACAGATATCTAACACTTAAGCATTTAAAAAAAAGTATCCTGAACGCAAAAATTTATTTTCTTTTCACATCAACATCTTAGAATTTTTGGTTTCCTGAGTCAGGTGTATTTGGTAATTATTTTAAGTGTTAAAAAGTCCCTTAGAAAATTTTGAGGGGGGGAGACTTCTGGGGGGGGGGGAGTTAATATGGTGGGGTAGAGCCAATATGGTAGCTTGGAGCTAACATCTCCTGGAGCTTTTCCCTACCTAAGCTAATTGAAGCCTCTATTCTGACATTCAAAGTACAGATCCCACCAAAAAAAAAGGAAGATACAAAGAAGTTTTCAACTGTAGACATCGTGGAAGATCTTCAGTGAAGGTCTGTCTCTTTGGGGGAAAAGGGGAAGTAAATCCCAGGAGGCAGGAGAGTCAGAAAACCCAGGAGGAGACTTTTAGCCACAGAACAATCCAGGTCCCAACAGTTTAAAAGCAGAGGTCCCAGTAGCTAGATAACAAGCGAGCAGGGAGGATCCCAACACCAAACAAAGTCTGAACCCAGGGAACAGCAGGGTAAAAGACAGGTCTGGGTTGGGAACAAACCACTGCTAAGTCAGAACCTGGACATAAAGGAGGAAAGAAAACTCTGCAAAGGCAAGGGCTGGACTGCATAGGCAACAACTTGGTCAATGATAAGCTAGGGATTAGACCCCAGTCCCCCCCCCAAAAAAAAGATTGTATCTATATTCCCTCTACCCCAGGAGCAGAGCTAAAACAACAAAGATGAGTTGAAAAGCTAAAAGTGCTCATAATAGAAAACTACTTTACAGACAAAGATGATAGCAATGCCCTGTCTGAAGAAGAAAGCAGTGAAAAATCACTCACAGTGGAAGTATCAAAACAGTCTATAAATAATCTCATTAAAAAAAAACTTAAAAAAGAATTTAAAAGAAGAGAGGAAGAAGAAAAATGAGAAAAAAAAGAAATGAGTCATTCAGGAAAACTATGAAAAATTGACCAAAGAAATCAACCCCATTAAAAGTAAAAATAACCAACTGGAAAAGGAAACACAAAAGCTAATTAGAGAAAATCAAACCCTAAAAATTAGAATTGAACAAATAGGAACCAATGAATCTACAAAACTATAAGATTCCATTGAAAAAAACTAAAAGGCTGAAAAATTGGAATAAAAATGTAAAGTACCTTTTAGGGAAAATGAATGACCTGGAAAACAGATCCAGAGAGACAAGTTATGAATTATTGAACTACTAGAAAGTCTATATCAAAAAAAAGAACCTAGAAAATATCATGCAGGAAATATTAAGGGAAAACTGTCTAAATCTATTGGGATAAGAGACCACAGGATAAAATTCCCAAGAACTGTTAAAGCCCAATTCCAGAACTCTCAAATAAAGGAGAGAATATTGAAAGCAGAAAAAAGAAGACAATTCAAATACAATGGAAACATAATTAAACTCACATGGGACATATCAGCCTCAAATCACAAGGACTGGAAGACCTGTAACACTATATATCAGAGAGTAAAGGACCAGGAATTACAACCCAGAATGTATTAACCTGAAAAATTCAACATATATTGTCAGGGAAAAAGATAAATGTTCAATGAAATAAAGGACTTCCAGAATTTCCTGACAGAAAGATCAGAACTGAATAGAGAATTCAATCACCAAATACATGAGTCAAGAAAGGTAAATGAAAAGGGGAAGGAAACAAAACAAAACAAATGATCGTGATCATAAAATTTTATATAACCATAAAAGGGAAAATTCTAATTCTTTAGAACTTTACTTCTCTTAAGATAATTAAAGGGTTGAGTATAATTGAAGAGAATGGATTTATAGGATATAAGTATGGTTGGGTCTTATTTCTCCATTGATGACATCACTATAGTTGAGCAAAAAAGCCCTGAAGAAAAGCAGGGGTGTTAACTTTAAAATTAAGTGTCTCATTATTCTTTGACCCACTTTAATTCTACTGGGTTTAATCAATGTCTGAGGAGGACATCATAAAATGGGTGGTCCTGAGTCTCCCTTACCTTACCATCATTTGTAAAGTTCTCAGGTGAGACCCTCAGAGCTTAGAGATCTTTAAGATTCTTGCAGTTAGATCAGGGTTTGACTTATCCTCTGCTTCACTTAACAAGGGGTTAAACACCCTGGATGGGAGGGGTGGTAAAGTGTGAAATAAAATAGGCCCTGGGGGAGGGAACAAACTGTTCAAGAAATGATATGGCTTTGGATGATATTTTGGATATGAGTATGATTGTGTGTACTTGAAAGATACCTGGAAAGCGGATAAGGTAAAAAATGATTATAATTTGATGTAATTTGTGACAATGCTGCTCAATCAGGTAAACAAGCAAATCAAGCAAACAATCTGTAATGATAGCTTTATTACAATATGAGCTTATCAAGCAATCAAATAATCAAACTGTGACTGATCATGCCTCATTAATAGTACTAGAACAGTAACACTAAGGGAAGAGGCACAAAGATTTATAATTTTAGAGGGAAAGAAGGGAGAATGTGAATGCTGAATAAGTTATATTCAATAGATTTAGCCCAGAAAGAGAATAAGATAAATTCCCACTTGGGTTTAAAAATCTGTCCTAATCTACAGGGGAGAGGGGCAACTGGGAAAAGGAAAGATAAGGTAAGAAGGGACTGGTATAAGGGAAAGTAAAGGTATAAGTGAAAATAAACTGAAAGTTAATTTTTTAAAAGAAATGTCAAGAGGCGACTAGGTGGAGCAGTGGATAGAGCACAAGCCCTGGAGTCAGGAGTACCTGAGTTCAAATCTGACCTCACTTAATAATTACCTAGCTGTGTGGTCTTGGGCAAGCTACTTAACCCCATTTGCCTTGCAAAATCCTAAAAAAATAAAAATTAAAAAAATAAAAGAAATGTCAAAAGGGAAAGGGTGTAAATTTTGGTGAGGAGGAATAAGAGAAAAGGAAAGAGAAAATATAAATGGAGAAAGATGGCATGGAGTGAAATACAGAATTAATGATCTTAACTGTAAATGTGAAAGGGATGAACTGTCCCATAAAACAGAAGCAAAAAGCAGAATTGATTAAAGACCAGAATCCTACAATATGTTGTTTACAAGAAACACATGTGAAGTAGAGACAAACACACTGGGTAAATGTAAAAGATTGGAGCAAAATAAATTATGCCTCAGCTGAAGTAAAAAAAAAATGTGGGGTAGTGAACCTAATCACAAATAAAGTGAAAAACCAAAACTCAATCTCATTAAAAGGGATAAGGAAGGAAACTACACCTTCTTCAAAGGCCTCAATGGTAATGAAGCTATATCATTACTAAACACATCTGCACCTAGTGGTTTAGCATCCAAATTCCTAGAGAGAAAACTGTGTGACTTACAAGGAGACATAGACAGCAAAACTTTAATAATGGGGGACCTCAGCCTCCCTCACTCTGAACTAGATAAATCTAACCACAAAATAAACAAGAAGGAAGTTAAGAAGGTGAATCAAATCCTAGTAAACTTAGAAATGATAGACCTCTAGAGAAAACTTAATGGGGATAGAAAAGAATATACCTTTTTCTCAGAAATACATGGCACCTATACCAAAACTGACCATGTACTAGGGCATAAAAGCCTTATAATCAAATGCAAAAAAGGCAGAAATAATAAATACACACTTCTCAGATAATGATGAAATAAAAATTACATGTAATAAAGTCATGGAAAGATAAACCAAGAACTAATTGGAAATTGAATAACTTTATGTTAAATAAAGGGTGAATCAAATGGCAAATAGAAATAATCAATAATTATATCTAAGAAAATGATAATAATGAGACATCATACCAAATTTATGGGATGCAGCCAAGGCAGTTTTGAGGGGAAACTTTATATCTCTAAATGTCTATATGAATAAAATAGAGAAAGAAAAGTTCAATAAATTGGGGATCCAACTAAAAAAGCTAGAAAAAGAATAAATTAAAGATTCCCCAATTAAATATCAAGTCAGGAATTCTGAAAATCAAGGGAGAGATTAATACAACTTGAAGCAAGAAAATCATTGATCTCATAAATAAAAGTAAGAGTTGGTTTTATGAAAAAGCCAATAAGTAGGAAAACCTTTCGTCAATCTGATTAAAAAAAGAAAGAAGATAATCATATTATCAATATCAAAAATGAAAAGGGTAAACTAAAACCAACAATAAGGAGGAAATTCAAGAGATAAATCAAAACTACTTTGCCAAACTGTATGCCAATAAATTGGATAACCTGAGTGAAATAGATGAATATTTACAAAAATACAAACTGTCCAGATTAAAAGAGGAAATAAATTAATTAAATAACCCCATTTCAGAAAAAGAAATTGAAGAAATCATCAATAAACTCTGTAAGAAAATGCCTCCAGGTCCAGATGGATTTACAAGTGAATACAATCAAATATTTAAGGAACAATTAATTCCTATTCTACATAAAGTATTTTTAAAAATGGGAGAGGAAGGAATTCTGCCATATTCCTTTTATGACACCAACATGGTGCTGACACCTAAACCAGGAAGAACCAAAACAGACAAAGAAAATTATAGACTAATCTCCCTAATGGATATTAATGCAAAAATCTTAAATAAAATTTTAGCAATGAGACAGCAAGCTATTACTAGGATAATACACCATGAGGAGGTAGGATTTATATCAGGTAGACAGGAATGTTTCAACATTAGGAAAATTCTTAACAACACTAAACATATCAATAGCAAAACCAACAGAAAACACATGTCATAGGCTGAAAAAGTCAGATAAAATACCAACATACCTTCCCTTTTTAAAAAACTAGAAAGTTTAGGGAATAAATGGAGTTTTCCTTAAAATAATAAATAGTATCTAAACCATCAACAAATATTATATGTAATGGAAATAAACTCAGACCATTTCTAATAAACCCAGGGATAAAGCAAGGATGCCCATTATCACCATTACTTTTCAATATACTATTAGAAGTATTACCTTTAGCAATGAGAAGAAAAAAAAATTGAAGGAATCAGAATTGGCAATAGGGAAACAAGATTTTCATTTTTAGCAGATGATATGATGGTATACTTAGATAACTTGAGAAAATCATTAAAAAAAACTCCTTGAAACAATTAACAAATTCATCCAAGTAGTCAGATATAAAATAAACAAACATAAATCATCAGCATTTCTATATATGAACAACAAAGCCCAAGAGCAAGAGATAAAAGGAGAAATTCTATTTAAAGTATAGACAACATTAAATGCCTGGCACTCTACCTCCACCCCAAAACAAATTCATAAATTGTATGTACACAGTTTTAAAGAATTTCTCATCCAAATAAAGTCAGATCTAAATAATTAGGAAAATTTTAAATGCTCATCGTTAGGTCAAGCTAATATAATAAAAATGACAACTCTACCAAATTAAATTACTTGATCAGTGTTATTAACAATCAAACTACCAGATAACTACTTTACCAAGCTAGGAAAAATAGAAACAAAATTCATCTAGAGTAATAAAAGAGCAAGAATAGCAAGGGAACTAATAAAAAAAAATGTAAAAGAAGGTGGCCTAAGCTCTACCAGATCTAAAACTATACTATAAAGTGTCAGTCCTCAAAACTGGTACTGATTAATGGATCAGGGATTAGGATAAGTTCTAATGAAATGGCAGTAAATGACTATAGCAATCTAATGTTTGACAAACCCAAAGATATCAGCTTTTGAGATAAGAGCTCCCTAATTGACAAAAATTGTTGGGAAAGGGGGCGGCTAGGTGACGCAGTGGATAAAGCACTGGCCTTGGAGTCAGGAGTAACTGGGTTCAAATCCGTTCTCAGACACTTAATAATTACCTAGCTGTGTGGCCTTGGGCAAGCTACTTAACCCCATTTGCCTTGCAAAAAAACCTAAAAAAATTGTTGGGAAGGCTGGAAAATAGTATGGCAAAAACTAGGCATAGATCCACATCTTACACCCTATATTAAAATAAGGTCGAGATGCTCTTTAGACAAAGAGCAACATCAAAAATAAATTAATAGACTAAGAAATACTCTATCTCTCAGAACTATGGAAAGAGGATAATTTTATGACCAAACAAGAATTAGAGAACAGTATGAATGTAAAATGAATGATTTTGACTCTATTAAATTAAAGTTTTTGCACTAAACAAATCAATGCTGCCAAAGTTAGAAGGAGAGCATAAATATGTGAAACAATCTTCACAACTAGGAGCTCTAATAAAGGTCTCATGTTTAAAATATATAGAGAATTGCATCAAATTTATTTCATTCCTTAATTGATAAATGGTCAAAGGATATGAGCAAACAGTTTACAAATGAAGAAATTAAATCTATTTTAAATCTATTTTTAATCATATGAAATAATGCTCCAAATCATTATTGATTAGAGAAATGTAAATTAAACCTACAATGAGGTATCTATCACCTTATACCTATCAGATTGGCCAAAATGAGAAAAAAAGGGAAAATGATTAATGTTGAAGAGATTGTGGGTAGATTGGGACAATGATGCATTGCTGGTGAAATTGTGTGAATGGATCCAAACTTTCTGGAGAGCAATATGGAACCATGCCCACTTGAGCGCAATTTCAATTCTAGAGGAAATTATAAAAATAGGGAAAAGTTTTACATGTTCCAAAATATTCATAGCAGCTCTTTTTGTAGTGGCAAAGAATTGGAAATTGAGGAGATGCCCATCAATTAGGGAATGGCTAAACAAGTTGTGGTACATGAATACTATAGAATACTATAGAATATTATTGTTCTATAAGAAATCATAAATGGTGGACTCTAGAGAAGCATGGAATATCGTACAGGATCTGATGATGATTCATGGGAGTAGAACCAAGAAAACAATGTACACATTAACAACATTGTGAGATGAACCACCTTGAAGGAAGCAGTTCCTCTCAGCATTTCAGAGAGCTAGGACAACTTTATTAAACAGGCTATGTACAATGTCATCCTCACTCAGAAGAAGAAAAACAAAACAAAACACACACACACAAAATCAAAAATAACTAAACATTAGAATATGATGAATACTTTATAAAAATTGTCTCTTTCCCTTAATCCTAATTCCCCATACTGAAAATAACTAATCTGTAAACTTATTTATCAAAAATATGTATTGAATTTCTAATGTGACAGTTTGCTGCTGAGGGGAGGGGGGTGGGAAGGGAATGTGGATGGAAATTTTGTAATTTAAAAATAAACATGTGCATATAGATGAAAATAAATGAATTTTTAAAAAAATTAACATGGGAAAAAAAAATTTGGGGGGAACTTGAGTATAAAGGGTGGGGCATGGAATGAGCAATGTCTATTCTGAAAGGTTAATTTTTTTACAAGAACACCTAAACAAATAATTCAGCAGCACTAAAAATCAGTTACTATTCTGGCATTCATTTATGATAAAATAGATGCCACTAATTCTACTTCCGTGAAATCTTTCCTGATCCTTCCAGTCTAATCCTCAATGCCAGGGAAATGTTGAAGTTAACTCCTGCTGGGAGAACTGACTGGTACATTTTCATTGTGAGCATTTTTACCTCAGATGTGGGCAAATATTACAAATCACAACTTGATGTGTTGTTTTGTTGACTTGAGAAACTGATGGAGAAAATGTTAATAATGAGAATAAGCTTAAAAGTGCATCAAACACACTCTTACCTCCCACACAAGTGACCTGTTTGTTAAATATTCATTAACATAGTTCTACTTCTCTCCCTGTAGCAAACACCTTATAATTTTCTCTTTGTGTATATAACATATCAAAAAAGTACAATGTGGGCTTTTTAAAGGTAGGGCTGGCTGTATGGTTTTTCTTTGTTTTTCTTTTTTCTAGTGTTCAAGACAACATTTTGGGAAAAAAAAAACAAAGATAGCTCCTTGATCTATGTTCGTTGATTGATCTGAAGTATTGGGCCAAAATTCACGAAGATGAGAAAATATGGATAGGACAAGTGATGTGCCAGTACAGTGCATGCTATACCAATCATCAATGGAAGAAAGAAGTGACTCAAGTGTATAAGGTATCTTTTGTTAAGTTTTTTCTTTTCTATTTATATTTTTTCAATTAATAAACATTTATTCTTTCTCCCCCACCACTGAAAAAATAAACATCCTTAATCACAGCAGTGTTCTAAGGGATACAAACATTTTCCAAATACAATGTCATTTTAACCTCATCACAGCCCTTGGAAGTAGGTGTTGTTATTTTCCCAATTTCACAGATGAAGTTGATTTGAGGTTTAAAATATGAATTTCCTTAATCAAGTAAATTCCAAAAAACTATTCTCACTAAATTGGCCTTTCCTCCAAGCTATCTTTGACCATAGAAATTGCAAAAAGATAATAGAATTTTTCCTTCTGAACTGAACCCTAATGAGCATGTATGAAAAAATATGAAGGTCATTTTAGAACAGTGCTCCATCTATTTTTTTCCAAATAAATTTAACTTTAAAAGTTTTTGCTGTAATATTTGATTTCCTTCTTTGCCACTTCACATTAGAATTTATGTCATTCTCACTGAGCATGAATCATCAACAATCATGAGTCAATCTACACTTCCAGCAATCCAAATCAAGTGCAGCACCTCATTTACAACAATATTTATATAACTTACATCAGATTTTGACTTTTTATATCACTTTTCTATCATCTTACAGACTGAGTAAAAACAGATGGTTCTTCAATCTGCAATGGTCAGAAATGAAAAAATAAAATCTACGCAAAATGGAAATTATTAACTGTCAAAGTGTTAACCAAGTCAACTTAGAATTATATATTTTTAATCTTAGAGGGATCTTAATGATAATATATTCTACCCCTCTCATTTTGAAGGTGAGAAAACTAAATTCTAAAAAAATTTAAGCAGCAAAATATCAACATGTATATAACTACTGGAGTTGGATTAAGATGCTGGGAAACATTTATTTACCAGTGAATAATGCTTGGTAAGTATCTGTTTCCCTGACTACAAAATGGGGGATATAATAGTACCTACCTCATATATGTATTTGTTACTACTGTTTTTTTATTATTGTTGTTGATTTTATTATTTTTATTATTATGGCAAACAAGTAGTCAATAAGTAGGCATGAAAATAAGAGCAAGAATTCTCTAGCATTATTGAAAAAGGATTTGAATATGTTGTTTTGTTAAACCTTTATCTCTCCTAAACAAATATCCTCCCTTCAAAATGACCCAAACCTTAGTAAATTCAATATCTACAAAGTACTATAAATGTAAGAATATTACATAAGATTTCTTTTCTAGTCCATTCTAGCTTTGGTGTCCATTATGAGTCAGTTGTGTAGCTTTCTTTGAAGTGTTTTGCCTCTCTGTCTTCAATTTCCTCATCTAAAAAATCAGAGGACTGAACTATATGATCTCTAATATCAATTTAAGCTCTATAATTTGGTTGTTCTTTAAAAATATTCCTGCCTTTGTTCCAAGTTTGAGTATTTGACTCCTAGTCTCAAAATCTATAGTCTAATTAGAAATGTTGGGAATGATTTAGGAATACAATTGAAATTGGATCATATTAACATTCCATATTAAGAAAAGATGTGATTTTAATTCCAGCATCTAAAATCAGACTCTACTATACAACTAAATGCATTTGAATAACTCACTATCAATTTATTTTTCTGGGTCTCATTTTTTCATATGTGTAAAGTGAAAGAATTACACTACAATGTCCTTAAGGTGCTTGTAGCTCTAAATCCTATGGTCTTCTGTGCCTAAGGCAGAAATACTTGTTACAGAGGACAAGCTGGATCCTGGCTAAAGGATCATAGGATTTAGTAGTTAGAGAAAAGCTGGAGAGGTTCAGTTATTTACTTAGAATCACAGGTAGTAAGATGTTAGACATAATCTCAGTTGCTTTGATTAAAAACTCTACATGCTTTACTTTATAGCACACTGCTTCTTTCACTAGACTTGGCATAATGCCTAGAACTTCCATATTATTCCCTTCCTTGTCTCTTATGTAAGAATCAACAGCCATCATCATTACCAGCTCTATATTAGGTAGGTGATCAATATAGTAAGACCTGGAGGAAAATGGAACCCCCAAACAGATACAATTTTAGAGTAGAAAAAGAGAGGAATCAGGAATGTTCACGGGCATAGTATAATCCTCTGGAGATCTGCCTTATGGTGAATCCCCATAGTGAGTGGGAAGGTATAAGAGGAAAAAGAGTAGAGACAGAAATATGAATTAAATGCTGAATATTTGTTACAATCATAATATATATATATATATATATATATATATATATTATTTAGTTCAGTGGAAAGTGGGAATTCTCTAAACTCCTTTCTTTAGAAATCAAATGGCTATAATAATCCCTACCTTACTGACATTATTATAATAAATATTTATATAGAACTTTAAAGTTTTTAAAGCATTTTTATATATTCATTTATTTGAGCCTCTCAACACCCCTATGAGTGAAGTACCATGATCATTCCAATTTTATAGATAAGTGTTGATAATGCTTGTCCTTCATTCTCAAAGAACACATGACATCCTGGGAGTTAATGCCATTACAAGCAAGTGAATTGGATTACAAAATTTACCAGCTTCACTTTATCCCCCAAAGTCATCTTGGTCCAGTGGTGACATGTGAATAAGGATGATTGGAGATGACCCTGAATGGGAGGCATTCGGGGTTAAGTGACTTGCCCAAGGTCAAATAAGAAGTGTCAAGTGTCTGATGCCAGATTTGAACTCAGGTTCTCCTGACTGGAGGGTGCTTTTTTAATCCAATGTACCATTAAGCTGTCAAGATAGGTAAACTTAAGCATAGAGAATTTAAGAGACTTGTCCAAGGTACACAGTTCCAGGGAGGAATCAAAACCATATCTTCATGATTCCAAGTACTGGGCTCTGTCCACTGTATCATGAAGGTACCTCAGCATCACAGGGATTTTGTTTATTTCTTCTTTGTTTTTCTTGTTTTTTTTGTTTTTCTTTCATTTTTGTTTAGTTTTGTTTCTTATAAGGATCATACGAGATTAAATATAACAAAACAATTTGGAATATATAAAACACTTTATGAGAACATAATTTTCTCACTACAGGACCTTTGTAATTAATGAAATTTAGTACAAAGAAGACATCTCTTCTATAATATGCTTTTTTAGTGGTCATTCCATATCTGTTCATATACTTCTAGTAAGGGGAATGCCTTTCCTCCTAAAGCAGTCCATTCTTCTTTTTACAACTCTCTTAGTGGGAAATCTTAAACTTAAATCTACCTCTCTACAACTTCTACTCATAGTTCCAAGGTTTCTTGCTAACAATAATTTAACCAATCCTTCTTCAATCAAGCAGCACTTCTAACTTGAAGATAACAATATCATTTACACGTCTTCTTTCCTGCCATCTAATATCTTAGTTCCTTCACCTATAGGTTTCTAGTTCTCTTATTCTCTTGAACTTTCTTAAATTTCCTCACCTATAGAATTATTTGTGGCAAAAGGCTTGAATTAAAAGATCCTTTATAGCTAAATTATAAGATATGTACTGTTAAAATACTTAAAAGTAAGTTATTATTTTAGTGGTGAATTGTTTTGGATTATCTTCAACTTTGCATATATGAAGGTCATGAGATATAGAAAAAGGATAAACTTTAATCTAGTTATTTTAGAAATAAGATAATTCTGATTCTGGTAGCCTTAGCACTTCTGTGGGGGTATGGGTGAAAGAGCAGCAATTTAAACCCAAAAGTTTTGATTCATAACCAGTATTCTTCCTCCTGCCCCAATATGCTTGCAATCAGGGGATGGGTGTTGGACATAAGTATGTTGCAGAATTTTTCTGAAGTTTCTTTCCAAGCAAGAATTAATCTAAAGAAGCTTATTAAACAAACCCAGGATCAGAGAAAGAAGTGTACCCATAATGAAAGAAAAAAAACAAGGTATAAAAAATGGGCAACCTGAGTACCCATGACAGGTAAAAAGTACAAGAAAAAGACCCTTAACATATTGACCTGCCTTCCTTTATAGTTGAAAATGGACAAAAATTGCACATGAAATCTAGAAAAAAAACTATGTTGGAATACTAAGATTTCAGATTTACTGAAGCTTTGATATTTTATTTGCATATATATATGTATATATATATATATAATGAGATGCATATTAATAGATTTAAAACTAATTATATAATGCATCAATAGGAAAAATAGATGTTACTACATGGTTACATTATGGGCAGGTAGGTTGTTAAAGTATTTTTGCTGAATTTTACAGAAGAGGAAATTGGGAGCTAAAGAAAGGAGGATGGCTGGCACAAGAATTTCAAAATCAAGTCCCTTGATTCCCAGTCTAGAGTTTTTTTAAACTATAATTTGATATATTCAGCTTTGGGCTTAGGGCTTAACTTTGCATATGCTATAATGAAAATCCTTTTACTTTGAAGCTATTTAAAACTACAGTTATTCAGAAAGTAAGCAAAAGCAAGCAAATCTTCAGTAATTTTCCATCAATTGAAAGGTTTCAATTTAGAATTACAGAAGTATAATAGTAGCTGTTTCCCATTTCAATGGCTGCAGAAATCATTGTAAGGTACCAAAAAGTAATGATAACAACAACAACAATAACAATGACAACAACAACAAATCATTCTTTGCTTATTTTTTCCTTTGAGGAACATATTCTACTATTTATGAACAATTGGAGAGGAAAATTATTTTTTTTACTTATAATAAAAATAAGTTCAATGAAAAGTTAATTTAGTTAATTTCTGATTTTGTAGCACCTAATCAAAAGGTTGGTTTCAAATTGAATGCTTTTGAATTTTATGTTAAAAGTCTTTAGTGTCTCTATTTCCTGCTGATTCGAGTATAAGATTTTTGCCTAGCTGTGAAGGTCCTCAACTTTCTGGGGCTACCTTACCTTTCCATGATTGTTTCAAACACTCTCTTCTATATAATTTATCTTCTGTAAATTACTATACAATACAGAAGGAGATAAAAAGATTAGAATGAATTTGGGTTCTACCCTCAAGGTGAAGAATAATATATACATAAACATGAAATAACATATATATATATAAATATCCCGATTCACCAGTATTCAGTAGATAAATAATCCCTTCAATATTCACTCCAATGGTAGAGATCATTGCTTATTCAGCCCTTTTTTGGAAAATATTATGTTTTTCCATCTTTCCAAATATTTTCCAAATGATTTCACAAGAAGCTATTCTTTAGAATTTTAACAATTTTATAGGTACAGTCTTTAGTCTGTCTTCTTATTGTTATTGCTTGCTCTAATACAACAGGTCCTAAGATGATTGTTGCCTCATTGATACTTAATTAGTACTCTATGTGCAATCAAATTTGGTAAAATATGCTGAAATCTACTTACACCTCTTTGTATCTTATGTTTACATTGCCCAGTGGATCTCCTCCATATTGTGTTTCTGTGAAAATTGCAGTTTTTGTTTTTACTTTTAATCTATAGACCACAGAATCACCAGAAGTATACTGGTATTAAAATAGCAGGCTTTTGTGTCATCTAGCAATCTGAGGTTGTTGAAAGTACAGCACATTTTCCTAAATTCAGTCAGTCCTGCTCCTTTCCTTTAACTTTTCCTCAATTCTAATCCACATTTTTGGTTTTATTTCCCATTAGTTATTGAGAATTTCTTAGTTGTTGCTACTTAAAACTGTTCATTCAGTGAAAATTATACATCACAGTATTTAGAGATAATAGAATGCTCGTGTATTCAAACCTTCTCCTTTTCCAATTTTTAGAAATAGGAACTTGAGGCAGGAAGAAGGAAAACGGCTTTCTCAAATTCACAAGTAACTGAATCAGAATATCAATACAGATCTATCATATGACCCATATCCTTTGTCCCTTTATTTAGTAATCAAGTTATTGAGGATAGCAATCCCGAGTTTTATGGACATCTTTTGTATTATTGCTGATAATCAAACTTGTAATTCAGTTGTTTTAATATATGGAATAATAACAGAATATAATCATAAAATCCATAATGAAAGGAACTCTATTCATATCGTTTCCATATCATATAGATAGTCCCTTTAAAACAGCTCTGAATATGATTATTTATTATCTCTGCTTAGACAATCTTAGTTATGTGAAACTCACAATGTCACAGAAATTCATTCAATTTTGTTTATTGCTTGTTTTTTATTTTAAATTTCAAATTATTAGAATAAATAATGGGGTAGCACAGGGGATAGAAATTTGGTCCTGGAGACAGGAAGATCTGAGTTTATTCTCAGATTCAGTAACTGTATGATCCTGGGCAAGTCACTTAAACTCCTTTTGTCTTAATCTATTGGATAAGGAAAAGGAGAATCACCCCAGGATCTTTGCCAAGAAAATCAAATTCAGTGTTATGAAGAGTTGTACATTGACTGAATGATTGAACAGTAGCAACAATTATTATAAAATTACTCTTTTTTTGAATTTTCTTGGTTTTTGCCAGGCAATGGAGTTGTGTTTTGCCCAAGGTCACACAGCTAGGTAATTATTAAGTGTCTGAGGCTGGATTTGAACTTAGGTCCTCCTGACTCTAGGACTGGTGCTCTATCCATTGTGCCACCCAGCTGCCCTGAAAGTTACTCTCTAACTTGAATATGATACTGTCTCCTATATGCTCTTTTCATCGTTCTAAATTTTTCCTTCAAATATTTTATTTCAAGGGAAGGATTATTCAAAACTTTAAAATACAGCAAATATTCCTTCATTTTTCTACCTTCCCTTTCAAAAATCTCTTCTTATCAATCACTATGATTCTGTACAATCTGTACAATATTTTATCATAATTTTGCACTACACTGATCATATGTACATAACCCTCTGGACAATAATATATCAAAACAAATGCATAGTACAAGGGTCAAGAACATGATGAGGACAATTTATTTTGATCTATGTGAAAATTATTAGTGATGAGAAAGGATTGCTCTTGTTCTGTGGATTTTTTCTTTTATTGTGAAGTCAAAAAAATCAGGAAATTTAGATTTTTTCTAAAGAAATTTATAGCTTTCTTGTAGTAATATAAATAGTATGTAAATAAATTGAACTAAAACCCATTCATAGATGTTAAAGCAGACACATAGAAAAGGGGGGAAAAAGCAAGTTTAATGTGCTATATTTTTAGTTATTTAAAAATCCCAATATGATCTCTGAAGAATCAAAATGATAAGTGAACCAAAGGGATCAAAAAAATTCAAGCTGAATAAGAGCAAACCACAATTTATTATTAATGACAACTTTTAAACAAAAATGAGAATGAGATAAGAAAGTTAAATGTTACTTACAAAATGTTTAAAGACTTGTGTGAAAACTTCAAATGAATTGGGCTGATCTACTGGGGACAATTTATGAGAGAACATAAACAAGCATGGGACTTGATAAGTCATGTATGAGATACAATTTGCATTGCTGTAGGGAATGTCCCCATTAATGAGTGTTTAAATGATTTTCCTTTTTTACTTTTAAGCATTCATTTTTAAAAATTCAGTTCTAAATTCTCTCTCTTCCTCTTTCCATTGAGAAGAAAAGTAATATGATACTTATCAAAAATGTAAAGTTATACAAAGCAGATTTCCATATGAGCCATGTTGCCAAAAAAGCCAATACTTATTTTAAATATAAAGTAAGAAATATAAGTCTTATTTTCTTCAAGTAATTTTTTTCTGAATGCCTACTATGTATATAAATATTTATCATGATAGTCAACAGATTACAACATGTGAAAATCTTATATTCATACATATGGTGTGGGATTTATTAAGTGCAAAAAAAGCAATGATAAAGGAAAGATCAGTGTGAAATTCATAAAGAAAACTTTATCCCAGAGGTCAGACTTGTGGCAGACATTGAAAAATGAATAAATTTGAGTAGATTGAGGAAGCAAAGACTAGGAATCAGAAAAAAAAATTATAATAATAATATTAATAAATAACTCACATTTAAAAAATGTTTTAAGTCTTATAAAATGATTCACCAAAGTTCTGCAAAATTGTCATAGTATTATCATTTTCCACTTTTAGAAATGGGGCAAATAGAGTTCAGGAACAAAAATGACTTCCCCAGTCACTAGCATAGGAAGAAACAGGATTAGATATTCTGATGCCAAAGCAAGTATACTTCCTTTACTGATGATTACTTAAAAGTATATATTTATTTTGTTTTTAATTTGGGAAATAAAACAAGAATTTTCATAGCATAGAAGAATTTAAAAAAAGATTACATAGGAAACTGCAAATCTATGATGTACAATTTGCTATTCCTTTTAAATATATATTAAAATTACCATAAAACTTCTCTATTCTTCTTTCCTCCACCAATCCCAGAGGTGGATGCTATTAAGCACACATATATACAATATACATATGGTATGTATGTACATATATACACATATATATATATCTCACATCTACATAATATTACATATATATTACATATGTAAAATCATTACATACATAAATTTATCAGTTCTTTCTATGGATGCAGATAGTCTTCCTTCATAGGTTCTTGGTGGTTAATTTGGATTCTTGTAATAGTCAAAATAGTCAAAAATAATCAAAGTTTTTCTTAAAACAATAATACTATTACTATTACTATTTCAATTTTTCTTCTTTCTGTTTATTTCATGCTTTATTATCTCATGCAGATATTTTCTTGTTTGTCTAAAATCAATGAGCTCATCATTTCTCATTGCACAAAAGTATTCTAATACAATCATAGATCACAACTTGTTCACCCATTCTCCAACAACATGTATGTTACTACTATGTTAAACATAAAATTAAACAATATCACTTCAGAACTTCTGCATATTCTAAGGGCTTCAATAGTTTTGACCATAATTAAAGAAATATTTGGGAAAATATGGAAAATTAAAAGGATGGAATTTAAAACAGAAGAGTTAAAAATAAAAAATGCCACATCAAAGGTTTTTGTTTGTTTTTAGACATAATTTTTGAAACTTTTAAAAGCATATAGATGGGTAATAAGAAAGAATATAAGTGAAAGACAGAATCATTACTAATTTGAAAAACAATTAGAATGACTTTTAACTTGGTTATCAAATCTATGTAAAAATAGTATAAGAAAAATGAAGAATAGATGTTATCTAGCACCAATGGACAAAGAAAGAAGACACAAATTTATGTTGAAGCAGTGAAAATTCCCATTATATTTAGTGAAGAATGTAAAACCTTCGAAAATTTGTATACAGTCATTGACTCCACTTCCCAATACCAACTATCTCAACCACTCATATAACAGCCTTTGAACTTATCATTGTACTTCTTTAAAGGTTACTACTTACTCCACATAACTTTTCTCATTCTTCCTCCTTGACCTTCTTGAAGTATCTGACATTGTCTGACATCCATTTCTTCTTTATTCTTTTTGCTCACTCTTGATGTTTTATGAGACTGAATTATCCTGTTCTACATTATACAATAATCTGTTTCTTTCAATTACTCACCCTTCTACTCTAGTATTTTAAAATGAGTCATTCAAAATTCTAACCTTGACCCTCTTGTCATTTTTCTCCCTCACTTATGGAAAATTTATTCAATTCAAAGATTATTATTATTAACTTTATTCTATATGTAGATTTCTCTGGATGTAACTGTCTTTTTAATGGTCTTGTAATTCTAATCTCAGTCCTAATATTTGCTATTTGTATGATCATTAGAAAGACACTTAAATACTAGGTCTTGGTTTCCCCACATAGAAAATGAAGGGATTAGAAATGGGATAGTCTCTTCTAGCTCTAAATCTGTGACCTGTGATCCTATGGTGACAAAAAGTTGATAGGACACTGTCTGTCCATTTATATGTCTCAAAATATTTCAGAATGAACTTAAATGAGGTCCTTGTGATATCACATAAATTTTTATTGTATCAGCAATATTCTCCTGGATTCTCAAAATTGGACACTTGTGGTTAGGCTTTTGTCCTCCTCCTCCTCTCTCTCTCTCTCTCTCTCTCTCTCTCTCTCTTTCTCTCTCTCTCTCTCTCATACACACACACACACACACAAACACACACACACACACACACACACACACACACACACACACACACAGATCTTTTTGTCAGACCTTATAGGAAGAAAGCTTATATTAATAATCTTAAGAATTATAGGCTTAGAGAATTATTTGGAAAAAGATAAACTGACTTTTCCAAGGTTTTACTAGTAAGATGTATCAGTCAGAAGATGTGAATTTAAAGCTTCCTGAAGCTGAGGCCAACTCCCTCTGGCCTGTATCATTCTGACTCTCTAATAGCAGCAGCAACCAGATATAGGAAAGAAGAACAATGAAAGGCTGCAGAATAATATATGAAGTTATACACACACACACACACACACACACACACACACACACACACACACACACATATATATATTTATATCTGTATTTGAAATATTTTCTTAAAAATCAAGTCCATGGGGTGGCTAAGTGGTGCAATGAATAGAGCATAGGCCCTGGAGTCAGGTGTACCCGAGTTCAAATCTGACCTCACTTCATAATTACCTGGCTGTGTGGCCTTGGGCAAGCCACTTAACCCCATTGCCTTGCAAAAAAACTAAAAAAAAATCAGGGCCAGCTATACAGAAGGTATAGAGAAAAGGCATCTGAAGTAAATGTTAATTAGATTCTTACTGGTTAATATTTTTCTTTGGGGTCAATATGACTTATTAATTCCCACAAGAGAAAATAATCACCTTTATCACTAACATTTACTAAATAGTTACCTAGTATCTGCCACTATAAAAGGTGATATAACTGCTAATTATTATCAGATTAGTAATTCTTAAACTAAAGGAAAACAAAAAAATCATGGAATGGTAAAGTAGATCACTAGAGTTACACAAAACATCTGTAATGTTAGTGTTCTCGAAATTTTAAAAGGAAGATTTTTTTCTTTAAGAGATAGAAACTTTTTAAATGGAATGAATGCTTTCTTATTATAAATATCCCCAATCGTTGAGTGGAGGTAATGAAGCATTGAGCATCTTGTAGTCATGTCATTGCCTTTCCATGTGTAACTCATTTATTATAGAATTACCAATAGCTGTAAGTCATATATGGTGATGTAGGGCAGAAGTTATTGAGTGGTAAATGTCTCCTAGAAAATAAAAAAGGTCAAACAAACACTTGTAATTTTATATTCATTTGTTCAACTACAAAATATTTATTGAGTGCCTAAAATGTATAACATAGTATTCAGTCATTTAAGGTATATAAAGATATACAAGATATGGACCACTTTGTATCTAGGACTACAGGGTGGTCAGACAGGCCAGCATGAAAACCTTGAAAAGCCAGGGTCCTTAAATCCAGAACTCCCAAACAGTGAGAATTGACTGAACTGACTGAAACTCTTCAGGACAAAAAACAACAACCAAAAAACCCAGAAACAGCCCCAATTCCAATTCTCTGTGTTCAGACAAATGAAAGTGAACTTCAACTCTCAAAGGTTCGTAAAGATGAACATGACCCTTCACTCTCTGAAAGGAAGGTGAATGGAGAGCTATGGACAGAAAGTGTGGTGGTGGGAAATAAACTCCATCTTAATAATGTTTAAGATGATACAAATAGTCAGGGGTAGGAGATCTAGCAGAATCCAAGTCAGACATACTGGGCATGTAGAAGAGACTCCTCAAGAAAGAGTATTAGGAGTTAAGGAAACCCAGAGAAACCCGATTATACAATCTATATATCACTGGAATACTGCTCTAGCTTATTTTATACTTGGGTTGGATCTCCAGATGGGTCTACCTCTGTTTCTAAGGGGTATCCCTATGGTACTACACTCCAAACAAGAGAAATCAAAAGATACATGTACCATTTTTCCAAATAGAAAGAGACACTATTTAATTTTGTTGAGTCCCTTAAGATTTCTCTTTCATGGGAAATCCTTTTTATTCTTCTCTTAAATCTTCTATTTGAAAGTCATATTTTTCTATTCAACTCTGGTCTTTCTTATCAGGAATGCTTAAAAGTTCTCCATTTCATTAAATATTCATTTTTCCCTTGAAGGATTATACTCAGTTTTGCTGGGTAGGTTATACCTCAACTCTTTTGACTTCTAGAATATTATATTATAAGTGCTTCTCTCTTTTAATGTTGTAGCAGCTAAATCTTGTATGATCCTGACTGTAGTTTGAAAGCATGCAAATGAATTCTTTTTTGTTGCTTGATGCATTTTGTCTTTGACCAGGGAGTTCTGTAATTTGGCTATAATACTCCTGGGAATTTTAATTTGGGATCTCTTTTGTGTAGCATTTGATAGATTCTGATCTTAGGATATCAAAAATCTTTATTATTTCTTGAATTATGATGTCTAGCCTTTTATTGATCATGGCTTTTAGACATTCAATAATTCTTAAATTATGTATCTCTGATCTATTTTTCAAGTAAGTTGTTTTCCCAATAAGTTATTTCACATTTTCTTTTTTGTTTTACTCTTTTGACTTCTTTTTGTTATTTCTTGTTATCTCATGTAGTCATCATCTTCTACTTGTTCAATTCTAATTTTTATGAAATTATTTTATCCAATGGACTTTGTACTTCTTTTATATTTGACCAGTTTTTTCTAAAGGTATTGTCTTCTTCAATATTTTTGTGCCTCCTCCACCAATTCTCTTGCTTTGCTTTTTTCTTTACCTAATCTTTTCTCTACCACTCTTATTTGATTTTGAAAATAATTTTAACTCCTCTAAGAATTATTGTTTGATTTGTGTCCAGTTAACAATTATCTTTGTGGCTTTACTTGTAACTGTTTTAACTTTGATTTCTTCTTCTGACTTTGTGTCTTGATTTTTTCTTTCACCATAGCAACTTTTTACAGTCAAGTCATTTCTTTTGTCATTTGTTCATTTTCTACCATATCTCTTGATTTGGAAATTTATGTTGATGTTGGACTCCTGGATATGAGAATGGAAAATGGATGACTGCTCAAATTTGTTTGTTTTTTTGTTTGCTTTGTGCACTGTTTTTTTCACAGCTTGTTCTAGGTTTTGAAAGCTTTCAATATTTCCAAAGTAATATGATCAATCATCTCTGCCTTGAGAGCTTTCTAATTTTTGTTATCATTACCTAGTCTTATCACTATTGTTTCATCCATGAGTGTTCTGGGGCAGCCTCATTTCCCTTGACAAAGATCTCTTCTATGTTGTCTTGATCTGGAAGAATGTCTCACACTGATCTTTTGTTGTCTCTGACACAGTTTCTGGGTAGAGCCTGGCAGTTTTCCTTAGTTTCCACTTGCAGTTACCTTATGCAATTTTTGCTGTATCTTTTCTGGGGAGATTGATCAGAGGCAAAGAGAAATCCCCTAAAGGAGAGAGGATCCTTAAGGATTATGTTTCCTGCAATAATAAAGAGAGTTAGATTATAGCTAGGAACATATCTTTGGGGTATGCCTCTGATCAATCTCTAATAGAAATAGAGTACATCATAAACTGCAAAATGAATGATTTTGACAATATAGAATTAAAAAGTTTTTGCACTAATAAAATCATTGCTGCCAAAAGCAGAAAGCAGAAAGCTGGGAAATTGTCTTCACAACTATTTGTGATAAAAGTTTCATTTCTAAAATATATAGAGAGAATTGCAACAAATTTGTAAGGATATATAAGTCATTCCCCAATTGATAAATGTTTAAAGGTTATGAACAGAAAGTTTTCAAATGAAGAAATTAATGCTATCTATCTATCTATCTATATGTATGTATATATAATCATATAAAAATCCTCCCAATCATTTCTGATTAGAGAAATTAAAATTAAAACAAAAATGAGATATCACCTCACAACTAACAGATTGTAGAAGATGACAAAAATAGAAAATGATCAATATTGGAGAGGTTGTGGGAGAAATGGAACATTAATGCATTGCTGGTGGAGTTGTGAACTGCTTCAACCATTCTGGAGAGCAATATGAAAATATGCCCAAAGAGAAATAAAAGTGATTATACCCTTTGACATAACAGTTCCAATTCTAGTCCTACTTCCAGAAGAAATCATAAAAAATGTCTAAAATCCTACATTTTCCAAAATACTCATAGCAGCTCTTTTTGAAGTGGCAAAAAATTGGAAATTGAGGGTATGCGCATCAATTTGGGGAAGATTGAACAAGTTATGGTATATGAGTATTATGGAATACCATTGTTCTATAAGAAACAAATAATCAGATTTGAGGAGCGTGGAATGAATTACAGGATCTGATGCTAAGCAAAAGGAGAAGAATCAAGAGAGCATTCTACACATAAACAATAGCATTCTGAGTTGATCAGCCATGATGGATGCAACTCCTCTTAGCAGTTCTGAGAGCTGGAACAATCCTATTAGATCAGCTATGGACAATGCTATTCCCATCCAGAGGAAGAAAAACCAAACCAAACCAAAAAACCTTTTAGAACTCTGAAGGACACAACATTTACTTTAAAAAAAAATTCTCTTATGTACTTCTTTCCCTTAATCTTAATTCCTCATATTGAAAATAATTAATCTGTAAACATTTTAACACAATTGGATATATACAATATTAACCTGACTCTTCATTGCTGAAGGGAGAGGAGTGGAAAGGGAGGGTAGAAGAAAATTTTGTAACTTAAAAGTGTACACATGCATATGACTGAAGTTGAAACACTTTTATAACATGTATTTGGAAAACTAAAATATCAATTAAAAAAATGAAGGACACAAGCCACTTAACCCCATTGCCTTGCCAAAAAAAAATGAAGAGCAAACATCAAAAAAACAAGTTTAGCTTACTGCTTTTCTTTTTCTTCTTGTACAGTGTTTGTTCACTTATTAGACAATAGAAACAGTATAAATAAATTCAAATTTCCTGACTGGTATAAACATACAAGGCATATAATACAAACTCAATATATTCTGAACAGCTGTCAAGAAATGGCTATCATTACTTTTCTTAATTAATTTATCACCAACATTCTCCTATATATGTATATGTATTTATCACATCTGTGCTTTCACACAAATATATTTATACATAGATATTATTTTATATTAGTTAAATATGATTATGTTTAAGAGTATTTAATACTCAAAATTCCTTTCTCAGATGAATATTTTTAGACCCTTTATTAGATTTCCCCCCAGACACACCCATTTATTTCTTGAGGATCTGTTGGATTAACCTGTGTATTTACATCCTATCTCTGCACAGATAACTGCCTATAGTTAAAAGATAACTTTTTTCTATGTGTTTTCTAAATCCTTAATTACATATAAATTTAAATGGCACCAGTATAGAACTTAGGTTACCTGACTTTTATCACTTATTTTAAAACATAATTTACCCTCTTTTCTTGTTTTCTAATCATGAATGTTTATGTCGTTTATGTCACTTTTCATAATTTATATGTGTAAAGCAAATCTGAAAAAGAAAATTAAATGACAATAATGTCTCTGTACAAAGTATTATAGAATTAGAATAGGAAGGAATCTCAAAACCTTATCTTCCAAAAGATCCTACTTTGCTGATAGAAAACTGAGCCCCACATAGGTGAAGACATTTTTCTATTATGAGGTAACACAATTGAAAAAAGAATAGTTCAGCCAAAATTAAAACCCAGGTCCTCTAGGTTCACATCAAATGATCTAGCCCATGTTTCCTGCTTTAAATTTTCTGCACAGAGGATAGAGAATATATTTGTGATTTCAGAACAGTAAAGAAAAAAATTTTATGTGGTGGCATTGTAGGAGTCAACTATTGATCCCTATTCTTTCTTTTTTTCTTCTTTTTTTTTTTTGCAATGCAATGGGGTTAAGTGGCTTGTCCAAGGCCACACAGCTAGGTAATTATTAAGTGTCTGAGGCTGGATTTGGACTCCAGGGCCAGTGCTCTATCCACTGCACCACCTAGCCACCCCCCCCATTCTTTCTTTATTCTTTTCCCAAATTTATAAGATTTCTCACAGAGTCTTAATACAAATATATGAACTTTCTTAGTATTAGTCATGTTCATCTGGAACTGAAGGAACTCCATATTGTTCCTTCAAGCTCTCTAAGTTCTCTTTTTTCTATTCCAACACTTGTGAAAATTTGTCCTTTCTTTAAAAATTTTTGTTTAGTCAAACTGATATTTTCATTTTTTTTTCTTTGAAACACTGTTATAAAATACACTTTCAGCTTCAGTTATTTTGGCTTCATCTGTCCTCCATTCATCTTCCTCTATACTATTCCTATTGCCCTATTGGACTCCCAGTTTTCTTCCTCTGCCTTTCCACACATGTGATATCCTAATTTGAATGGTACTGAGAGAACACTCTGTCCCTCTGTGAAACACCATTCCAGACTAACCCAATTTTTTCTCTCTCCTCTAATTATTTCTGCTTCAATTATACTTTCACTGATTGTTTAATGTTCTTAGTTCTCAACCTGTTGTTCTTTAATAGAGAATGGAATATCTGTCTGTCAACTGTCTTGTTAATTTCTTTTATTCATAATTTTAACATAACATAGCATAATTTTCTTTTGTATATTCAAAGTTTCCTATCTTTATTTATCATCTAACACTGGGTGGAACAAGTTCATGAATAGGACTGTTTTTCACAACTTGATCTACAGACTTCCAAATATATGATGAGATTTGGAAGGTGCTAGGGAGGTTCCTTTGTTTCCCCTCCCTAAACATTCCTAGTTAAATAAGGATGGGTGAAATACCACTGAAATGGGTGAGGACTCTTAATTCTTTAA
Source organism: Macrotis lagotis (assembly GCF_037893015.1). Taxonomy (NCBI): domain Eukaryota; kingdom Metazoa; phylum Chordata; class Mammalia; order Peramelemorphia; family Peramelidae; genus Macrotis; species Macrotis lagotis. The sequence continues at coordinate 194,047,653 of NC_133658.1, read as the reverse complement.
CTTAAGACTGTATTTCTTGTTAAAAGATAAATGCTTTTATCAGTTTCCTATACTTCAGTGTGAATAATAGAGAGAAGTTGAGAGACAGAGACAGAGAGACAGAGACAGAGACAGAGACAGAGACAGAGACAGAGACAGAGACAGAGACAGAGAAGTAAAGGCAGAGACAGAGATAAGAGTCAGGGACAGAGACAAAGAGAGAGAGAGAGAGAGAGAGAGAGATAGAGACCAAGATAAGAGGCAGGGACAGAGATATAGAGAGACACAGAGACTTTTCATATTTGATAGATAAACTGAATTATGAGGAGATTGCAAATGTGATTGATTTTATTTTTCCTTTTGCCAACCTCCAAGTTACAAATTTTCCACACATATATTTCTTTTAGATATAGAGTATTTATGAGAATTATGCCTATTATTAACTGGTATAGGTATATCTAGGGTCATGAAGAGAAAGAATACTGACTTTCAAAAGTCAGATTTTTTTTGAAAAAATCCATTAATAATAAACATCTGCTTTGAAAATGGAAAACAACAACAAAAATAACAACAAATTATCCCTTGAATTTTACTGATAACATTACAATAAAGAGTACTATTCACATAAACTTGAGGGGGAGAGGATTAAAACAAAAGAATAATGGTCTTTCCAAATCATTGGGTCATGATTAGATAAGGCCAAATCAACAGTTATCACTCTGAATCATCTTATTAAAACACATTTTTTATCAAAGTAAAATATTACAAAACAAGGACTTAGCTGTCTGAAAATTAATTGATGGAAAAAAGGATAAAAATAAATCAGAGGAAGCTGAGACATAATTAAGCTAGGACAACTAGATTCATCCAAGCATGCTGAAATTTAAAGGGGGACAATATTTAACTAATAGGTTATAAGGATAAATTAGAAATCTACTAAAATGAATTCGTTTTTTATCAACATCCATCTGGGAAAGTCTAAGAGTAACTAGTTCCCTCCTCTCCTTAGCTAAATTCCTTATCATGAATTTAAAGTTGATTTGAGACCAAAGAAAGTAGCTAGGATCTGGGAACTGAAAGGTAGAAATGAGAAAGTATGACCAAAATATTGCACAGAACTTAAGTTATCACCTAAAATCACAGAATTTTAAATTTCACTGTTAAGCAATAGTTTTTCAAATTAGAACAAGAAATGTTCTAAAATGAAAGTTATTGCAAAACTATCTCACTTGGACATGAGTATGAGAATGGAATCTCATATTTAATGGAGACTCGAGAAAACACTGGGCTATTGGAGAGGGTGCAGAAGAGATTTTTAAAGAATAGACATTTCACAATAAAATTTACATATGGCTAACATATGGCAATGTTTGCAATGATGATTAATAATATAAATTATGATCCCAATTGACAAATGGCCAGAGGATATGCAAAGGCAATTTATAGCTGAGGAAATCAAAGCAATCTATAGTCATATGAAAAATTGCTCCAAATGATTACTTATTAGAGAAATGCAAAATAAAGCATCTCTGAGGTACCACCTCACACCTCTCAGACTGGCCAATATGACCAGAAAGGACAATGATCATTGTTGGAAGGGTTGTGGGAAATCTGGGACACTGATACATTGTTGGTGGAGCTGTGAACTCATTCAACCTTTCTGAAAGGAGAGCAATTTGGAATTATGCCCAAAGGTCAACCAAATTGTGCATACCCTTTGACCCAGCAATACCACTACTGGGTCTATACCCTGAAGAGATGATGAAAAAGGGAAAAAACATCATTTGTACAAAAATATTTTTAGCACCCCTGTTTGTGGTGGCAAAGAAGTGGAAATTAAGTGAATGTCCTTCAATTGGAGAATGGCTTGATAAACTGTGGTATCTGTATGTCATGGAAAACTGTTGTTCTATTAGAAACCAGGAGGGATGGGAATTCAGGGAAGCTTGGAAGGATTTGCATGAACTGATGCTGAGCGAGATGAGCAGAACCAGAAAAACATTGTACACCCTAATAGCAGCATAGGGGGTGATGGTCAACCTTGATGGAGTTGCTCATTCCATCAGTGCAACAACCAGGGGCAATTTTGCACTATCTGCAATGGAGAATATCATCTGTATCCAGAGAAAGAATTATGGACTTTGAGCAAAGACTATTACCATCAAATTAGAAAAAAAGCATTATATTATTATGTAATTTTACTATCTCATACTTTATTTTTCTTCCCTAAGGAAATGATTTCTCTGTCATTATATTTAACTAATATCAATGTTTAACAGGGAAACAATGTAAAGACTAACAGAATGCCTCTGTGAGGGGTGGGGGGGAAGGAAGCAAGAATGGGGGAAAAACTGTAAAACTCAAAATAAAATTTTTCTAAAAACTATAAATTATATAATATTTAAATAATATACAAATTGATTAAATGTAATAATATAAATTATTCATATAAACATGCACATTTAGTGACCATTTATTAACTACCTACTATGTGTGTGCATTAAACTTCTTTTCTAAAAAAAGTAACTTTCCCAGGATCACATAGCTAATAATAAACTCTGACTAAATTTGATCTCAATTCATTCCTTGATGGTAGGTCCTATACTCTCTATCTACTGTACCACCTCCTAACTGCTTAATGAAGATCAGAGTTTGGTAGGGATATAGCACATGTAGATGAGCAGTATTAAAAAAAAATAAAAACAAACATGCTATGTGGGAGAAAAAAACCATTTAAATACACATTGGAAGTGTGAAGTCTGTGAAATCTAAGAAAGAAATTACATAGAGCTAAGATAAAATGAAGTATCATGTAGAAAAAATGTGAATTGATTTTAAAAGAATAGGTAAAATTTCAAAAGGGCATTTAGGGGGTATAGAAGATATAGCTATAGAGTCAAGAAGACTCATCTTTATGAATTCAAATATAGCCTCAGATACTTACTAGACATATGACCCTGTGTAAGTCATCTAACCCATTTTTCTCATCTGCAAAATGAGCTGAGGAGAGGAGGAGGAAATGTAAACCACTCCAGTATCTTTGTGAAGAAAATTCCAAATGAGGTCAAGAAGAATCAGACATGATTGAAAAAATAAAAAAATGAAAGAATCTGAGGGGAAAGGGGTAGAGTCTAATTCCTTTGACTCTCACAATAAATAATCTTCTGAGGCAGGCACAGTGAGAATTATTTCCTGCTTTTTTCAAGATGATGATTAAGATAACTTTTAATGACAACAAAGACTGAAGTTTAAACACTGTAAGATTTGTATATAGATTTCCTCATAATACTTGAGGAAATTGAAGGTCAGAAAAATTAAGTTATTTGCCCATAGTCACAAATTAGGATAAGTAGGCCAATATTCAAAGGCAGGTTTACTGTTTCAAAATTTCATGCATACCTTATTCATAATGCTGCCTGACATTGTATGAATATCTTGGGAATATATATTGTTTTACATATTACAAAAACTTTTTACTCAACAATCTTAAAATATTAGAATTATTTTATGCTTATCATAGACCTGAGAAAACAAGCTTAGAAATAATGGCAGATGATAAGCAAAAGATCCTTTTGAAAACAGGAAATAGCCCAAGCTTTGACAACAACCAACCGTATATTAAACTCTGTTCAAGGTTTTCAGTCTGTAAGAAACAGGCAAATTCCATATTCTTAATATTGTTTTGTTGTTTCCTCAGGGTGACATTAAATAATAGAACCAAAATGTTTTTATTATTATTATTACTACTATTATTATTATTACCAAAATATATACAATACATATTGTGAAAGGAGCATTTCCTTTATCTGGGACCTTTATTTAGTCATAGCACTATAGTTTGCAGGTTGAAGAAATGAAGTTGAAATTTGCTGACTCACTTTTACCAGATTGTTGGACCACTAAGGGGAGGGGAGAGGGAAAGGAGAATGGTAGAAAAATGTTGTAACTTATAAATTTACAAATGGATGATTGTTGGAAAACTACCAAAACATGTAATTGAAAAATAAAATATCAATTTCAAAAAAAGAAATTTGCTGACTCGAGGCACATCAGTACCAAATCCATTTAAAAAAATATTTCATGTATTTTTTGTGACTGTGCATGAAATTGGCTATGATTCACATCTAGCAGACAAAGGCAAAGACCTTCAGCTATAATCCAAACAAATGATCTTCACATGTGCATGATACTGAAAGGTTCATTGGTTCCTGTTCATAGATCTTTTCAATTGCACATTCACATGGAACTTTCTAGTCATTGTGATGATGCCATGAAGATAAACAACATTAACTTTGTTGCTTTCATGTTTGTGTGTGTAAAGAAGTCTCAGGAGTTTCAGTGACCCTTTTCCTTCCTAATTTTATTAATGAATTTTGTTCTGCTTTTATTTTTTTTTACACAAATGAATGAAGGGCTCAAAGAGTTTGTGAGTAGAATATTTCCTGGTCACGAGATGCCTTAACCTAGGAACAGAGACACAAGTCCAAGAAAAAATATATAAAATCTACTAATACTTGTATATATTTCATCAAAGATAATAAACATTGGAATTGCTTTTAACATTGTGAAAGGGAATTTTAAACTATATTAATTATCGAGTTTACAAGTATGGAAGTCATGCCTTTATTTTGTTTTAATGCTATAACCAGAAAGAATTTTCCTCTGGTATAAAAGCTGTAGCAGTGTATGGTTAAGGGTAAGGATGCAAATTGTAGAATTTTCCTAAGGTTGTTCTTGAATAGTTAAAAGTAATCTGTATTTCACAGCATTATAAAACAGGAAAGCACAATTATGCAATATGTATAATTAAAACAATAAATATGTTTACAAAAACATAAAACTAGTTTAATTATAATGGGGCTTAGAATTTATCTTTATGCAGTTATATAAAACAGTAAAGATAACTTCTTATAGTGGAGTTAATTTAACTAAAGAAATGATAGCCTAATAATCCATCAGATATCTACTTTTGCATGTTCTCCAAGGAATTCAGAACTAGGAGCTAAGATGAGACCAAAAATAATATTTTTGCCTAGAACTAAATTAATGCTGTTAAGAAGGAAAAAAACAGCAGGATTGCCAGAAATCTTAAGGTTATGAACATCTGATGTAAGTTTATCATCAAATGTATATCTTCAGAAATATCTATGGGAAAACTGTTATTGTTTTGTAGTTAGGTAGGTTTTTTTTTAAAACATATAAAAAATTACAGCAGCACCAATCCTGACTAAAAATTTTAAAACTCGTAAGTACTTCTATTTTCATATAGCAATGCTAATCTGTCCTTTGAGGCAGAATGTCTTCTGGAATGACCCAAACCTCTTTAAATCAATAATTATCAATTTCCTCTAGATAGTTTAGAAATTATAACGTTGCCTGTGTGTCTCATCTAAGGCTTTTATTCCTGTATTTTTTGGCTTTTATTGAAAGTTTGGTAAAGTTCTGGACTTTTAAAATTGTAATCTCAAGGCTTTAAACTTTAATTGTAGAATACCTCATTTTAATATCAAGTCAAAAGAACTTGATGAAACTGTCACCTGGCAAAATTTGAGACTATAGTCATCACTCAAAAAATTACAAAATATAGCTTGCCAACAGTTTATTCCTGTCTGATTTGGAAAAGGAATATTACCACTTTTATCTCGATATATGTGTATATGTGCTATGTCTCACTTGCTAGGCTGTGAGCTCCATGTATACAGGCAGGAGTCACATCTCATTTATCTTTGTATCTACCCCACAGCCATGATAGAGTTATATATGGTAAGCACTGCATAAATGATCAAAGGAATAAATGAATGAGTAAATGAATAAATTTGCCCTATCCTATGATGCCTTCAGTTAAAGCACCCATTATAAATTAGTTGTTTTAATTCTAGTATTAATCATTTGCTAAATGGGGGAATTAAAACAATAGCATTAGTATCTGACTTGAAATAGTATTCTGAACTGAGCAAAAAGATATCTATCAATCTATCTAAATGTCTAGATGACTGTGTTTGTCCTTCATTCTCCAAGAAGATCTTGACAAACAAGTGAATATCTAGATAGATAGTCAAATTCCATCCAATCTATGCAGAAATTACACAATGGACCTTTCTGAGTTTTCATGTAAAATACAATTCAGTTAATTTTATGAGCATTAAGAAGGCATAGAAGACAGAATGTTGAACTTATAGATTAGCTAAGGAAAATAAAAATCATTTTTCCTATATAAGTTTTAGTTTTATCATAGAGCTGATGAAATGAGATCATTTATTAAAAACATTTGGTTATCTCTTATGCCTATATAAATAACTTTTTTTCAAAATAATGCTTAATAATGAAAAAATATATCAATAATATAATACTCCTAAAAACATCTTTTACAAAGCACTTTTAATAGCAATCCTGCAATTTAGATAATGCAAGTAAATATGCATTTGACAAATGAAGAACCTAAACTTCAGAGGGGTGCTCAGGAATCTTGGCTTGAAAGCCACCACACTTTGCTGCAAACTAAGGTACTTCTTATAGTAAATCTCAAATATGGCAAAATATTAAAGGAGTATAAAATTTTATTACTTTGGAAAATGAAAAACAGTTAAGAAATTCAACTTTGTTTATTATTCCTCAAACCATTAAAAAAATCCTTGCTAGTAGTTCTATGAAAAGTTTGAGAGACTATGCTTTAAAGGTAATGGTAAAGATGGGTGCATACAATGAAAATTCCAGGATGTTAGAAAAAAAGTACTTTAAATATAATAAAAAAAGTTAACATTAGAAACATACAGAGAAAAACATAATTCCTCTTTAAATTCCACCATACAAACACTCAAGTTTTGGGTTAGCCAAAACTGAGACAATTGAAATTATTGGAAGGTTCGGAAATTCTACAAGAAACTAAATTGAATACTGTTGTAAAATTTTTCAAAGGAACAACAGTGAATAAATTAGAGGAAAATTAAGAATTAAGACATGGCCTTACACAACTGAAGAATAATCATGATTCTGGTGTATCATTTTAATTTGTAATTATTTTGTCTTTTGTATGCCATATTAAATCAAAATTTCCTGACTCTCCTTCCTTCCTCATCCAGGTCCATCACCTCCTTTAAGATGCAGCAAATAACTTCTCTCTGATCACACCTTAACTATTTTTCTTGAAGTCTCATGGACTGCATTTACCCTTGTTTACCAACTTATTAGAAAACTGAATTCTTATCATTAAGGTATGTCTTTGGTCTTTCCCAAGCTAGAATGAAGAAAGACTTGCTATAATACTGTTTGTCATATAATATGACCCCTAGCATGGATCACATTGACAGTTTGTAGGAAGGAGATTTTTAAATATTGCCTCTATAAATATTTCTAAACTTCCGAGCTCCCAAACCTTTATTTTTCTTACTTAATATTTATCCATAATAATATCAAGTTTAGTGGATATATGGGTAAGCAACATTTTCCCTCCTAGTTCATTTTTTTATTTTGTTTTGTTTTACAAGGCAATGGGGTTAAGTGACATGCCCAAGTTCACACAACTAAGTAATTATTAAGTGTCTGAGGCTAAATTTGAGCTCAAGTTTTGCTGACTTCAGGGCTAGTGCTATCCACTGTGTCACTTAGCTGCTTTTCCTCTTACTTCTTTGAAATTTTAAAGTCCTGAGTCCCAAGTAAACAGCAAATTAAATTCAGAGAGGCATGTTATCAGAAGATTTATCAAAAGTGTTTCTTTTTAAAAATTTTCAATCAATTAATTTTCATAGGAACTAATGAAATCATCTGCTATTGTAAAAAGGGATTGTCATCTTCAGTTTTGGAAAATATATACACAGGAATGAAATTATAGATCTTAGAAGTATTAAGTAAAGTGTTAAGTATTAAGTAAAGCTCACAAATCTTTCTTTCCTATGTCTATCGGTCCACCAAACTACTCAGCTACTCATCTTTTAACTTCTTCATAAAGAAAAATAAGAACAAAAATTTATATATTGAAATCATAAGAAAAATCCCTTTAATGTAGTAATCATACTTTGGGTAAAAATGACAAAAGGAATCTTAAATATCATACTTATTAGAAGGATAAAAAAGAGATGCAAACATTTTGATAATGTTCTGATTTAACTTATTGAAATATTTTTATACAAATGCTTGGATATTTCTCCTCTGCCAAGTAAGGGATTCTGGATTTCAGGTCGAACATTAATTTGAAAGGGAGTATTATTTCTGGGATACCTGATTATTATTTTCAGATCCATTGTTCATCACAACCAAAGAGAATGAGTTTAGAATAGAGTGCTTCCATTCTGACATAGAAGGAATATTCTTTTTAAAAAATAACAATGACTAAGCAACTCAGCATAGCATGGCTTTTTAAAGGCATTTTCTAGTGTCTCAAAGTGAAATAAATTTGTTCCTTTAAATGGAAAGTTATCAGCAATAGATTGTTCAGGGTACTAACTTGTAGCTGAATTTTAATACCACCTAAAATAGTAATTGTAGCAGCTAGGTGACTCAGTAGATAGAGTGCTGAGCCTGGATGAATCTTGCAAAGTTCATATCAAAACTCAGATACATACAAGTCCCTAGGCAAGTCACATAACCCTTTTTGCTTCATTTCCTAATCTATGAAAATGAACTGGGAAAGGAAATGACAAACCACTTCAATATCTTTGCCAAGAAAACTCCAAATGGGGTCACAAAAGAATTAGATATAACTGAAACATGAGTGAACAAAATGATAACTAGGAAGCTTTGTACTTCTTATGGTACTCATCATTCAACTGTCCCACCCCTTTATGCTCACTTTCATTTCTCTCCCCATTTTATTTCAACATATATTATTGGGGGGAAAAAGTTAGTGTAGACTCCAGAATGATGCCAGGAGAGGTAGCCTGTGGATTTCTGATGATAAAAAGGCTGAGTGTTTGCCAGCAGCAGCTTGCTGTCAGCAAAAATGAATCTGAAGCAGATGCCAACTGTGTCAACAGCTTGAGTTCTATACATTTTTTATTAAGCAAAGACACAAATCATGGCCAAAGTACATAGGTGTGAAGCACATCAAAGAATGTCATGATTACAGCCTAACACTCAGGAGCTGATCAAACCCTGCCTTTCTCAACTAAACCATTATGATCTAGAAGTCAGTAAAATAATCAAGCATAGGTGTTAAAGAAATGAAACAAAATCCCACTGAGGTACCCTGTTCCAATTTCCCTGTTCAGCAGTATGAATCTGCTGTATGGTGGTTTAGAAAAAGCCTATAGGGGCATGGGGTAAGGAGGGAGATTCAGCTTGTAAGATATTTATTTATTCCACAGAGGCAGAAAAATTCAAAATTTCCTCCTTTAGCATACTTAGCCTGTGTGCATATTACAGGTGTTTGAAATCAAAGGTTTATCTGCAGAACAAATGTGTGTCAAAATGAATTGTTTGAATGCTGTACTAATTCTTTGACCCCTTTTGACAAAGCAATAAACTATTATTCAGCACCCATTGTGTACAGAGCTCTTTGCTGAGGCTTCTAGTAGTTTGGGGCAAAGTAGCACAGTGGATAGAGTGCTGGGCTTGGAATTAAGGTATCTATCACCTTCTGAGTCATATTTGACCTCAGACACTTACTAAATGTTTGATACTGGGCAAAACACAACCCTATTTGCCTCAGTTTCTTCATTTGTAAAATGAACTGGAGAAGGAAGTGGTAAGGATCCACAAATGGGTCCTTAAAGAGTTGGACACAACTAAAATTACTGAACAAACAGAGGTACATATAAAATGGAGATACTAAATTGCTGCTCTTTCAAGGAATTTGCAAGCTACATAGGGAAGATTAAGACACATACAAATAATGATAATCTACAATTTTATATGAAAAGTTTATTAGGTATAAAACAAATTGCTAACATCAAAACCAAAGGAAAGTCTTCATAAAAGAAGTATAATTTGACTTTGGCTTTAAAAGACAGATAATGGATCAATAGGTTTTACTACTTCAGTGCAAAAATCCTGGAGGCAAGACAGTTTAGTATGTGTTCAAGGGGACCAGGCTAGTTTTGGTTAGAGTGTAATATGTGTGAAGGGGAATAATATAAAACAAGATCAGAAAGGAAATAGCAATGATGGAGGACTTTGAAAGCCAAACACAGTAGAATCAAGAGAGAAACACTGAAGTTTCTAAGCATGAGTGTCATGACCTTAGTTTTGATTATATAATTACTATTTGATGAGAGATGACAGGCCTAAGTCATCTGCATAGCCAAAGAACTTGATAATTTCTGAAAACTTCAGAGTAAAGAAAATTAAAAGTATATATGTATAGTGTATATATATATACATATGAGGGTAAATTTCCTTGATATTTTAATATCTTAATATAAACTTCATGATTAATGAGAGAAAAATGTGATGAATTTAGATGTCAATATTATGTAAGTGAAATATTATTAGAGTCAACTTTTATTTATATGAAGTTTTAAGTTCCACACAGTTAGAATCCATCTGCATCTCTTTTGGGAGAATATGTACTGCTGGAAAGTACATTCAGTCTGAAAAGACCCATGTGGACAAATCTTAATTGCCAGTCTTTTGTGAAGTAAATATTTTTGCAGAATGCTGAGTGCCTTGAATACACAAATATTTTGTTTTGTTTTCTTTTACCAATAGTTCTTATACATAGTTTTCAGAGTCCCAGGAGAGCTCCTGAAAAATAAAAGTCTCCTGCAAAATTCAAGTAAATGGCCTCAGGGTGTCGAACTAGATTGATATTTAACTTTCTTTCTTCTTTCAGTCAGGTCAGAAATACTTGTAAAAAGAGTTGGAGTATGAAAAGAGTCGTGTGATTTAATTTGCCTGTAATATATTTCTAATAGTTATAGCAAACTGTATCTGTGGATGATGGGGTGGGCAATTGAATATTGATATCAAGTTGAAATAAAAATCCTCTTGAGAGATGATAGGAAATTATTTCAATTATTTCAAATTATTTCAAATTCAATTTGGATAGGCCACTGTATTTTCAGTACTTAAAAACATTAAAACCAAACACCCCACAGTCTAAATTTGAATTTATCTTAGATAAGATGACTCAATAATTTTTAACTAAAAAGATACTGGAAATAATATTTAAGTTTCTTCTCTTTGTCTCTGCCTCTCTCTCTCTCTCTCTCTCTCTCTCTCTCTCTCTCTCTCTCTCTCTCTCTCTCTCTCTCTCTCTCTTTTCTCTCTCTCTCACATCCTCCACTCTCCTCTCTCTGTCTGTCTGGTGTCTCTTTGCCTTTCTCTGTCTCTCTTAATCTCTCACACTCTCTGTCTCTGACTGTCTGTCTGTCTCTGTCTGTCTGTCTGTCTGTCTGTCTGTCTGTCTGTCTGTCTGTCTCTCTCTCTCTCTCTCTCTCTCTCTCTCTCTCTCTCTCTCTCTCTCTCTCTCTCTGTGTGTTTGTGTGTGTGTCTATGGTTCTGATTCTCTTTGTCCCCCTCCCTCTCCCTTCTTTCTCTGTTTTTCTCTGCCTCTGCCTCTACCTCTTTCTTCCCACATACATATATATTCAACTATTGATATGTTTACATATCTATGGTGGCATAATGATTCATATTAATACAATGCTTTTCCTAAAATTCATTAGTTCTTTTTGTTTTGATTAAATAATTTAATTTAATTCAATAACTGAAATTCAACAAATTAAAAATCAAATTAATAGTTTATGAGAATATACAAAAGTTCTTGATACTTATTTGTTCTTTATAAAAGTGCTAAATGTATTATCTCAGATAACATAGACATGAAATAAATTTTGCTTCCTTGTTTATCTTGTTTACAGCTTCTTGATAATTCATGTAAGACATTTCTTTAAGGGCTAGCTTTGAACAAGTCTAAGCCCTACCATCCTACCATCCTACCATCCCTTCATTTTTTTAAATTAAATATTCTATAGATCAACTTTTGTATGCCTAGAATGATTGATTTGTTAAGATTTATGATTTAATTACTGTTGGCAATTTTCTGGTGTAAAAATCCCTGCTAGTGATACACATCAGCAACTACTTTACAATTTATAGCCTGAAGCTTATAGCCTAGAGACATTTAGAAACTAAGTGACTTGCCCAAGTTCCCTTAACAGGTTAGTGTTAGAGAAGAGATTTAAATTAATTTCAACAAGCATTGTGGCCAAATATTGGGGAAATGATGACAAAATGACTAGTTTCTTCCCTCCAGGCTCCCAACCAGGTTAGTATTCTGTCTATCAGTCACAAATTCTTGAACAGACCTTTTGGCAGTGTTTTTAATTTAAATAGAAACTTACCTATAGGATACAAGTCACAATTCAAACACTATAACCAGGATGATATTTCATGTCACCTGTAAGGCTACTCAGCATGTTGGTTGCTCATGCTTGAATCATTAAAATAACTGTGGTTATTGGTGTGCAAAAAAAAAAGATCATGAATACCTGTAACATGAGAGAAATTCAAGCATATTGGGAATGCTCATTTTTTCAAATATCTAGTCAGAATCTTATGTAGCAATTATGATTGCTATGACAGGATCCTAGCAAAACACACATTTTTCTTGTGTGGGAAACAATTTTAATTATTTACAAAATTAATTTATTTAAGTGACAATATTTAGTGTGCTTTTCCATGTATTTACAATTCATAATGAAATCTGGCTTCATAGTATTTAAAATCAGGCCAAACATTCACACATTTTCTAAATTTCACACTAATACATTAAACATTGTTAACTGGTACGTTGATTTAGGATTGTTTGCTTTATAAATGTCTTAATATCAGAATACAAGTGTAAAATAAAAATAAATATTACATGCATAGTTTGGGGGAGAAGGGAAGAGTCCAAAATAATTATATATTTCCTTTTTTATTCTCCTGTCCAAATTTCAATTCTTTGAACTTTGAAAACTACAAATAGTTTTATTTAAAACTTTTTCAGTCTCAAAAATTCCAAAAGTAGTTATGAAAAGGTCAAATTACTACATTGTGTGTTTTTTAATTACATAATCTACAATTTCTTTCTTCCTTTCTTTTTTTCTTTTGAATTTGATTTTAAAATATCTACTATCTTCATTCAGGCATTCTAATTAGAACATTCCAGTAAAATTTCCATACATTTAAACTGAATATACTTTGATTCTTTGAAATTAAAGTTCTTCAAATCATTTGATAATATAGAGCTTTTAATCATCCAAATAGTCTATGCATAGCAGAACTAAATTAATTACTAGAACTGAGTCTGTTCATTTTGCTCCAGGTCTCAAGAAGAATATATCATCCTGAATTCTTTTCTGTACACTCTACAGGAATGCATAGCAACAAAGAAACTGAACTTCCTTTCCTCTGCGATATCTCTTTTCCTCATTTTGATTCCTGGATCAATCCACAAAGCTAAGGAGAGCTGCTACTGAATCAAAGAAAGGGGAAGACACCTAAGGGATTTTATATTCATGGAATCACAAAACACAAGAATTTTAGTTTTACTTCCCTCTCTTAAAACAAATGAGGGGGGCTGCTAGGTGCTGTAGTGGATAAAGCACCAGCCTTGGAGTCAGGAGTACCTGGGTTCAAATTCTATCTCAGACACTTAATAATTACCTAGCTGTGTGGCCTTGGGCAAGCCACTTAACCCCATTTGCCTTGCAAAAACCTAAAAACAAGCAAAAAACAATGAGGAAGCTTATTAAAGATACAGATAATTAATTATCTTAGTTAATAATTAATTAGCAATAAATTCAAAGCTTTAGACTTTTAGTCCATCACACTCTATACATAGCATGCTATAGATCGCCTTATTTAGCTGGAGAAAAATTTTAAATAAAGGCTAATGCAACCCATATATTTAAAGGATTTAAGTGATTTTAGTAAAGTTGCATATCTGTTTTAGAATGTTGAAGGTATCTTAGAAGTCATCTAGTAGAAGCCCATAATTTTACAAATAAACAATTCTAAGTCTAGAGACATTAAGTGACTCTCCAAAAGTATGGATAGTAAGAATCAGAGGAGGGATTTGAATCCAAATCCTCTGGCATCAAAACCACAATTCTTTCTCCCAAGGCAAAGGGTTAAGAAAATGGGGGAAAAAGGAATGTATTAAGACTTGAACATGAGAGAGAGGCAATGCCACATAGCAGAAGAGAGGAAGCTATTGAGTCATATAGACAATATTTAAATATTTTCTCTGTCACTACTTACATGCTTATGGTCAAGTCATTTAAAATTCTTAATATCTATGGGATTCAATTTTCTCATTATTCTAATAAGGAGGTTAGATCTTATGGCTTTTTATATTTTTTCCAAATATAAAAATAAGATCTACAGTAATCTATTGAATACTATTTCACTTAATCACTGATGGGGAATAGTATTGAGAATAGTTCCTGTGCAATTTGAAGAAGGCCTAGAGCAAAACTTAGTATTTTGGAATCATCAGGTATAGAGTCATATAACCTTGATTCTTGAAGGGATCTTAGACAGTATCTAGAACAACAAAATAAATTTTATGGATGCTGAATGTGAAGCTCAGAAGAGTTGTGATTTTTCTCCATGGATATAGTTAGTGGTATAAGAGATAAAATGGTTAGGGTGATAAGCCAGAAGAATGAAGAGGCATCATGACTTCAAATCTGGTCTAAGAATTAATTGTGTGATACTAAGTATGTCATTTAACCTTGCTTGCCTCAATTTCCTCATCTGTAAAATGATGTAGAGGAGAAAATGGGGGGGGGGAACCACTCCAATATCTTTACCAAGAAAAACCTAAATGTGAAGACAAAGAGCCAAAAACAACTAAAATTATCGAATAACAAAATAGTGAAAAGCAGATCTCCTGATTCTTGGCTTATTTGTCTTCCAACACGTAGATGTGCCATCTTGGGCGATTCAGTTAGGTCCTACATCTTTAAAACTGGTAAATTCCATGGCATAGTGGAAATAACAGTGGTTCTCATCTAAAAGTACCAGGTCTAAATCTTACCTCTTATACTTATTACCTATGTGATCTTGAGCAAATCACTTGACTTCATAGGGAGTTAGTTTTCTCATATGAAAAATGAGAGGAATTAGACTAAAGGCAAAGAAGTCCTTTTCCACCCTAACTTTATGATCCTATGACTACATTATTTTTATGATATCTTTCAGCTTTAAATTCTGGGGTTGTAAATCAGCAAGATATATATGTTTTAAATGTGTAATTAAAGGCATATCATTTACACTTCAAATTAAAACATATAACTGAACATATATATAATTTTGCATTGGTAGAAATATGCCAAGAAGAAACAAAAATACTGTCATCAGAGAACAGTATGATTGGGAGGGGGGGATGGTATAGCAGTCATGTTCTGAGATCAAAGGATAATTGATGGACATGTGCTTCATTAGTATCCAGCAGTGTCAAGAGATCTAAAGAAAAGCCCCAAGGACTTTGGATGATACTCCAGTAAAGGATTTTGTGAGAGGATATGAAAAAAAAAATCTTACAGAATGGATAAGCATGAATAGATTAGAATCTCCATAATTGGAGAAAGTATCCTCAACAATGAAATTCATCAGAATGTCAAATAGGGATTTAATAATTCACTGTAAATTGAAATATTTAGAGTTTTTTAACTAAGAAAAAATATTTAAAATGGCACCAACTGGTTCAAAATGACCATTATTTAACATCTCTATAATTCATTGTGAATGTAGGTTTTTTATGTTTAAGGGGAAAAATAATTACTTGTAGAGACCACATTTAGGATAAAAATAAATCAATCACTATAGGGAATTTTAAAAAAAGAAATACCCATTAGAAAACACATACAGTGATATATAGATAGATTTAGATATAGATGATGTAAATGTAGATGTAGATTTAGATATAGATATCAACATATAATTATATAAATATGTACACACATAAATTTATCTTATGTATTGCTAAAATGCAAATATAAATTTAATTTGTGAGAATTACTTTTCTTTAGGAAACTTACATATCACATCAATGCATGTGAATTGAGCATTTCAAAAGATTACCTGTTTCATTAATTATGTTCTCAATTTCATACACTTTGTACAACTCAACTGACCAATTTCTTAAACATGAGGACATTTAGTAAGTAGTGTCTTGCCTAAGTGAAAAAGTTCACTCTGCATATTAGTATTTCAAGGGAAATTATAATGCTAAAGAATTAGAAAGGATAATTTATCAAGTTCTAGGTCACAAGGCATGCGTATAATCCTAAATACTAAACTATCATAAATATTTTTAAAATGACAATATATTGAACTTTGCCTTTGTACTAAAGTAGGTCCAATAGAAATTTACATAGTCCAAGTCTCATAATAAAAGGGACACATTGTTGTCTGCATGTATGTATTCAGGAACACAAGGAAGATCACTTTTAACAGCAACAAATCCCTCCAAATCCTAACACTAGCAATACTTTAAATTTCATCATCACAGCTTCACTTAATTGTATTGTCTTTGTCAGTGTTTAAGATGAAAATATCCCAGAAGATACTACAGTCTCTTTAGGTCTTTCATATTCTGAGAAGGTATTTATCAGACCCCTTCCTGAGGGCAGATTTTGATGAAATGGGAAGAATACATAGCATCTCTGACTCAGATTTGTAAAGCACCAGAAAGTATTTTTTCCAGAATATATAACTAAACAAATTCTACTTGAATAAGGTCCATAGAAATCCACAATAAAGTAAATTCTATATTATAGAGTCACATGATAGGTTTTTAATGCAATCATTTTTTAAAAAAAATTATAGCCAATCATGTTTGTAAATACAAAGAATAGAATCATTTTTTGAAAATGAAAGTGTTAAATTAGTCAATGAGAAAATGTTCTTGATAATCAATTTCTACTGCAGTTCATAAGATTCTATAACATTAATCAAATATGTTTGCAGTAGCATTCAAAAGACATTCTTCTTTTAAAAAGAACAACAACAGCAGCCCATAAGTATCTGAAAGTTCTTCTTATCTGCTAAGGCCAGAATTCTATATTTCTTCCTAGTGCAATTTATACTATCACTAAAGTGTGTAAAAAATTCAGATCCTTTTGCTTTGCTGATACTATGGATATTAAGCATTAGGCCAAGGATATTAAGAATAAAGTTTATTTGCATAAAAATTCTGACAATTTCTCCTCTCCTCTGTTCAGATCTTTCTTTTCAAAAATAATAAAAAAATTAAAGTTTCTAAGAATAAACTGAAGATTGTGTATAGATTTTTTCCAGGTGAAATGTAAACTTAACTAGGTTATCAATCATCTTTTTCACAGTCCAAGTAACTAAAACCCAAATCAATTCATATAAAACTAGTGCTAAAAACAGTTTATATTTATTTCAATTACATAATTTGTCATAAAAGAGCACATTTTAGATATTATTGTACATAAAACACTTCACTTGGAATCAAGAAGACCTGCGTTCAAATATTAGCAAATACTAGCTGAATAGTCTGGGACAAGTTGCCTAACTTGTCAGTTTCTTAGTTTGTAAAATGGAGATAATAACAGGGTTATTATGACAGTACTGAAGTGTTATTATGACAGTCAATAAAATAGCATTAGTAGTCAACAGGCAGAAAACATAGAATCAGGAAATCATGTATCATGGTTTTATTTTACAATGAAAAGATCTTAGATCCAGAAATTTTACTTGGGTTGTTGAATGCCACAGAGTAAAGTTAATTCAAAGCCCATATGAGGTGAATTAAAATTTTCTAATACATTTTTAGTGCTTTCCCAGTAAGGTTATCCTTTCCACATCATGACTTGCCCCATCATGGTTTTGATATATTAACAAAGGTTGGCATAAGAAATAAAATGGAATTTTTGGGGGGTGGGTAATGAAAGTCATTGACAACCCAGAACCTATGATCGAATAGCTCAAATTTTACAATATAGTATGTAAAAATCCTCAAAAAGAAAAACAAAACAGAATTAGACTTCTTCTCTGGTACAAAGGGAGGAACGAAAAATTTTAGTTATATGTTCCACATGTAGGGATGTCTGTCACCTGAAGCCCCGCAATGTGAGTGGCATAACTATTTCATTCACCTCAAAATAGGAAGCAATTGAGGTTCTAGGTCTAGTAGGCTTCATCATTACCTGTGTCCCCTTAGTAAAGTAGTCATGTCACTATGAATCAAGGCTGACAATATTGGACTGTTCCTCTAAGAAGATTACTGTAAGAAAAGTATTTGTTTTTTTTTTTTTATTAAATCTTAAAGGTCTATAGGAATGTTGTATTTATTCTTATGATATTATTTAAATAGAAAAGAGTCTTTGTGTTGCTGTCCTATTCTTCCTTTCCATTCTCCTTTACTGAATCTTAATCTTTGTCACTCTTACTAACTCTGTGGGTCTTCCATGTTTCTGAAGTGTCTTCTTCCTTTTTTACTCTATATTATCTCATTTGTTTATTATTGTTAATAATCTCTCCCAGGGCTGAATTAATAGCCCTTTGCAGATGATTAATATTTATAGAGCAAGCCTCCTCTCTCTCTCGCTTTTTCTCCCCCAAAAATGAAATGCCTGGTGGATATTTCAAACTGGATATTCCATAGGCTCCACAAAAAAATGCATTTTCTTTCCCTCAAAACTTTCTGTTTTTCTGAATTTTCCACTTCCTATCTGAGACACCATCATTCTCCTAATCACACCGACTTGCACACTAGATTTCATTCTCAATTTGTCCTTCTTACTTCTCCTACTTAACTAATTAGTTGATACCATCATACTCTTTATTATTTACTTTTCTCCCAAATCACACAGCTACCACCCTACTTTCCCTGCCTAGAATCTCTCCCTATTTTAAACAAACTGCCAATTGATTTTCAGAAAGTGTTGATCTGATCCTTTGTACTCCCTAATTAAATAAATTCGACTTCCAAAAACAAATATACGATATCTATCTACCATTTAAAATTCATCAAAACCTGACTCCCTCATTCTCATAAATTTCCAGTCTTTTCATACTTTATTCCCCTCTATGTAGATGAGGTACTAGGTAACAGGCTTACTTGCTCCTTGAAGACAACATTTCATCTCCTTTCTCTTGCCTTTGGATTGACTCTCCATGAGTGGAACTCTTGCCCTCCTTGCCTCTCCAAACTTAAGAATTCCTGACTACTTTCAGTCCAGCTTTAGGGATAAAAACTCTCTCTTTGATAAAAAAAAATACTGGGAAAATTGGAAATTAGCAGGGTAGAAACTTAGATTAGACCAACACCTCACACCCTATACCAATATAAGATTAAAATGTATACAGGATTTAGACACTAAAAAACAATATTATAAGTAAACTCGAAGATCAAGGAGTAGTTTACCTGTCAGATCTATGGAAAGGGGAGCAGTTTATGACTAAGGAAGACATGGAGAACATCACTAAAAACAAACTAGATGATTTTGATTTTAAATTAAAAAGCTTTTGCACAGACAAAACCACTGTAACCAAGATCAAAAGAAATGTAGTTAACTGAGAAACAATCTTTACAACTAATGTTTCTGAAAAAGGATTCATTTCTAAAATCTACAGAGAACTGAATCAATTTTTTTTAAAAAAAGAACCATTCCCCAATTGACAAATAGTCAGAGGATATGAAAAGACAATTTACAGATGAGGGGATCAAAACAATCCATAGTCAGATGAAAAATTGCTCTAAATCATTGCTTATTAAAGAAATGTAAATTAAAGCTTCTCTGAGGTACCACCTTAAACCTCTCAGACTGGCCAATATGACAAGAAAGGACAATGATCATTGTTGGAAGGGTTGTGGGAAATCTGGGACACTACTACATTGTTGGTGGAGCTGTGAACTCATCCAACCTCTTTGGAGAGCAATTAGAACTATGCCCAGAGGGAAACAAAAATGTGTATACCCTTTGATCCAGCAATACCACTACTGCGTCTATGCCCTGAAGAGATGATGAAAAAGGGTAAAAATATCATTTGTACAAAAATATTCATAGCATCCCTGTTTGTGGTGGCAAAGAATTGGAAATCAAGTAAATGACCTTCAACTGGGGAATGGCTTAGCAAACTGTGGTATATGTATGTCATGGAACACTATTGTTCTATTAGAAACCAGGCGGAATGGGAATTCAGGGAAGCCTGGAGGGATTTGCATGAATTGATGTTGAGTGAGATCAACAGAACCAGAAAAACATTGTACACCCTAACAGCAACATGGGGGTGATGATCAAGTTTGATGGACTCTCACATTCCATCAGTGCAACAATCAGGGACAATTTGGGGCTGACTGCAATGGAGAATACCACATGTATCCAGAGAAAGAACTGTGGAGTTTGAACAAAGACTAAGGACTATTACCTTTAACTTAGGGAAAAAACTGATATCTTATTGTCTGATCTTGCTATCTCTTATACTTTATGTTTCTTCCTTAAGATATTATTTCTCTCTCGTCACATTCAATTTGGACCAATGTATACCACAGAAACAATGTAAAGACTGACACATTGCCTTCTGTGGGGGTGGGGGGAAGGAAATAAGACTAAGGGAAAATTGTAAAACTCGAAATAAAATCTTTAAAAAAAAAGAATTCCTGACTATTTTCAAGTTTGAATTCAAATATTACCTTCTTTGGGAAGCCCCCTCCAGGACCATCTTACTTCCTACTTCCCATAGATATTAGGACTTTCCCCTTTAGAAGTACTTTCCACTTAACCTTGTACAAATGTTATACAAACTTATTTATGTTTCATGTATGAATGTAAGAAAATCAGCTCTATTAGAGTTGGGAGTGTTTTGATTTTCTTTTCATCTTCAGAGTTTATATAGTCTCTAGCACAAAGTAAGTGCTTAATTAATGCTTGCTGATATAAAGATTGGTGTTATGGCATTAGAACACTGAGCTTATTAGGCTTGATAACTGACAGGCATTCTGAGGAAAGAAAAATAACCTCTCTAAATGCACAACAAGGAATAGCCAGTTATGTGTAAATCTGGTGTTAAAAAAAATCTAGAAATCATGGTGAGAAACAATCTAGTCACTTGTTCACAAGAAGAAATTCATTCACATCTTTGTCATAGTTTCCCAATCATTAATTGTATATAAGAATACATATATGACTTATTTTACAGGGTTGGAAGAAAAATAATGTATGTTTTATGTCATTATAAAAACTGAGTGATTTCATAACATCCTGCAGTGGAAAAATGAAGTTTAAGAGTCAAGGGCCTTGGGTTTAGGGATTAATTATCCACATGCCTTTGATATTTAACTTTTCTATTCCTTAGATTTCTCATCTGTAAAATGAGAATAACATGTTCAACAACAATTAAGATCTCTTTCAGGTCTAAACATACATTCCTCAAAGTACAACAAACTGCTGCACAAAGCATAAATAGTGGCTACTTGGGGAAGATCATCCTCTACCACAAACAATTCTCATTTCAATTCCATTAAAAACATATGAAGAATTTAGGAAGATTCCTTCAGAGTGTCTCTAATATTTGAAATTTTAGATTTGCAAGAGAAAGTGTTAAAAGAATTATGGTCAAGCAACTTGAAAATCGCCTCAAGAGGTAATAGAGAATAATCCATAATTATGAGAGTAATTCTCATACATGGAGTAGTAACCAGCTGATGGGTCAAAGGTTTAGAATTTTCTACTCCACTTAGGAATTCCAATAATGACTCTTTCTGATCTCTGACTTACTTAACCTGGATCTGTGGTTAATAAATCTAATAAAGTATATACTGATTTCATATTCTATTCTGTTGTTTCTATATCTCCCTCCACACATACAAAAAAAAAAGACTTATGTGAATGGGCAAGCTACACAAACATGTGGAACCCTTTACATATACAGTTATCCCTTCCACATCCCAGGGATGAGTGGCATGGTGATCCTGCCATGGTGTGGAAAATCTGTATAACATTGTTTATATCTTCCTGCATACTGGAGAAAATATCTGTTTTTTTTTCTTTTTCTTTTATGGGATATTTACATAAATGCCTTTGTGTTCAATTTGGGTTAAGTATTTGGTTGAAGGCTGTATCTATGTCAAGGCTATGTATATTGCTAGTCTTTACATGTCAGCTGCCACCTCTTCAAAATTCTCATTTATGGTAATTACGTAAACTGAGCAGCATTATTTTGAAACCATGAGAGGGAAAGTCATGATATTGGAAAAGGTAAGCACACAGTTGCTTTTCTTCATCTTCAAAATAAGAGGATTGTCTAAATCATCTCCTAAGTCCTTTCAGCTTTAAATAAAGAACCCTAAAATCCACCCTAGAAGACTTGCCATGAGTCAATTCACTTTGCAAGCTATCAAAGAGAGATCTTTGTGTATACTACCTAGCAATGGAGCATCTGTAATTGACTATTGAATAGTTTATAAATATTGAATGTGGATGCTGTTGACTTTAATAAAGAAAGAACAGGTTAGAGTATGGCTGAGCAATTTCCTTCTTGAGAAAGAATGGAACAAATGCTTTTTTCTGATAGATTTAAGGTGTGTTCTTGCCTAAAGGAAATCTATTGATCTCTCTTTTCCTTTTATCTTTATGTGTGACAAATAGTAAGGTCGAGGACAGATTCTCCTTTTTTTTGGCTAATTTCCATTTCATGAAGTTTTGTATGTTTTTTAAGCTTAAAGCAAAAACCACCAAAACAGTGGAATAGTGGATGTAAGACCAGAAGTAACCATCTTATCTTTTCACAGACTTTGGTCACTTTTTAATAAATTTCTTTACTCTTTCTGACAAATTATGTTTACTTCAAATAGAATACTTTCTGAAAGGCAGGCATGAAGCAGATTTCAGTATTGCCTAGTAAGAAGTTGCCAGATTAAATTGTGCAATAAGAAACTGGGTCAGGATAAAAATTATCAGCTTTTAGTCCAATATATGTTCGCTCTTATGAATGCTGTCTTTGTTTCTGAATCTAATAATGAGAAAAAATGAAATAAGTGTAAGAGAAAAGTATTAACTGATTCTTGAAATTTATTCATGAAACAGACACACAAAATAAAACGAGAATTAAAAAGAGAAATGAATTCCATTTTTACTAACAGAATAAGATCTATATCCTCATCCAGCAAATGCAAATGTATGAATTTTTCTACTATATAAAAAGGGATTGTAACTCGAAAACAACATTCTATCACATCTCTCTACAAGGCTTTGTAGAAGATGAATACATACACACAAACATATACATATGTGTATGTAAGAATGTGTGTATATATATATATATATGTAAATATATTCCCCAGTCATCTCCACATATGCTTCATGTGAGCAGAAATTATTTTATTTTTGCCTCTTATCTTAAGTGGTTAGCAGAGTATATAGCAAAAAAAAAAAAAAGTAGAATGTATTTTGTAATACCAGCAGGTCTTAGAATTTTTTCTCAAGTCAACTTTAAGTTTCCAATTATTCCCATGGATTTAATGACTAGTCTGTCATCCTCTGGGAGAAACAAGTGATAAAAGAAATTAAGATTTCTGTTAACTAGGGTGGCTAGGTGGTGCAATAGATAGAGAACCGGCCTCAGAGTCAGGAATACCTGGGTTCAAATCCGTCCTCAGACACTTAATAATTACCTAGCCATGTGGCCTTGGGCAAGCCACTTAACCCCATTGCCTAGCAGAAACCTAAAAAAAAAAGATTTCTGTTAATTGCAACCTTCAAATTTAGTAGAAAATTAATATCCCTGATGAATTTGGTTTCCAAACATAGCTTTATGCTCATTTACACTTTTGGAACATGACTATATATAACTTTTAATTGACAAATGATATAAAAAAATACAGCAATACCAAATCATGGAATGGAATTTGAATGCACTTGAAATAATTCTAAATGATATGTTTTCATGAGTAATGTAATGAATAATCCATCAAGCAATTTTTTTCTTGGGGCAGCTAGGTGCTGCAATGGATAGAGCACTGGCCCTGGAGTCAGGGGGACCTGAGTTCAAATGTGACCTCAGATACTTAATAATTACCTAGCTATGTGCCCTTGGGCAAGTCATTTAACCCCACCCCCCAACTGAATTGCAAAAACAAAATCAAAAGAGAAATTTATCCTTTTGTCTTTTCTAGAATTAAGGTTTTCAATTATATGATATCTACAGTCCCCTCCACCTCCAAATCTATGAACCTAACATAGGAAGGATTATAGAATAATGGAACAAGTATTTTTACTCATTTTTGATTATAAAGACTTCAAAATGAGGTCAGCTTTTAATGCACACTGTGTAAAGCTCTCCTTTTTTTGATGAATATGCTTTTTTTTTTAATGTGTTGGGAGCTTTCCTGAATCTGCTGTATCAGAAATTTTCTTTTTTCTTTTTTTTTTTTAGTTTTTTTGCAAGGCAAATGGGGTTAAGTGGCTTGCCCAAGGCCATACGGCTAGGTAATTATTAAGTGTCTGAGGCTGGATTTGAACTCAGGTGCTCCTGACTCCGAGGCTGGTGCTCTATCCACTGCACCACCTACCTGCCCCGGTATCAGAAATTTTCTATGAGATTCTGATATCCAACCCAATTCTCCATCATATCTAATTTATCTGAGACCATGATTTAGATTTATTTGAAATGGAAAATATGGTAATGATCAATATAATATTACCTCTGTTTCTAGAAAAATTATGATAAGTGAAGGCACTATTATACTACTTACTCCTCAAAACTGCTTTGATACAAATTCTCTTCCTTAGTGATTGCTTCTCTGTATAGTTATGGAATTATGTTATTTTGCCCTATTGAAATATAAAGTCTTTTAAGGAAGAAATTAATCTGATTTTGTACTTGTATCTTTAGTGTCTAACTCTGTGCTTGACAAATAATAGGTGCTTAATAAGCATTTTAAAAAATTCATTTCACTTCAACAGCAATAGCAATGCTTTGAAGTTCACAATGTATTTTATATAGGTTATCTCATTTGATCCTTCTAATAATCCCCAAAAGGTGCTATAATTTGCACAATTAAAAGAGGAAACTGAGTCTGGTAGAGGTGGCCTTTTTGTCAAGTATTACAGGCAGAATTTGAATTTGAATTTTCCTGATTCAAAATACATCTCTTTGTGTACTGAGTCATGTAGTTAACCTCAACTATTTGCAATGCATGAAAAATGCCATTAAACAGCTTGAACTGACCCTATTAGCTATCCTGGTTCCATATATTTCTGGAAACAACATTTCAAATAGGTTTTTATGAACTATTAGAGACAATAATAACTAGTTCTGTAAACATTTTTTTATCTATTCAAGAATATTGGATACCAAATAATTCCTTACAAAAAACTGTCTTTCACATCTCTCTAATTTCACCTGGTACCTGTCATTTAATAAATATTTATTGATTAGCAGATCATAGAATAACTCACAAATGTGTAGAATATATTTTTTATTCTTATTACTTCATAAATTGCTCATTACTTCATGTATTCCATGTATTCCTTTTAAAGCTTAATAATTTTTTTTTGGATAGACTGGATTATTTATTTTTAAAATTTTTTTGTTTTTTATTTATTTTGAGTTTTGCAATTTCCCTCCTAATCTTGCTTCCCTCCCTCCACCCCCCACAGAAGGCAGTCTGTTAGTGTTTACTTTGCTTCCATGGTATACCTTGATCTAAGTTGAATGTGATAAGAGAGAAATCATATCCTTAAGGAAGAAACATAAAGTATAAGAGATAGTAAAATTACATAAAAAGATAATGGGTTTTTTCCCCTAAATTAAAGGTAATAGTCTTTGGTCTTTATTTAAACTCCATAATTCTTTCTCTGGATACAGATGTTATTCTCCATCACAGATAACCCCAAATTGTCCCTGATTGTTGCACTGATGGAATGAGCAAGTCCATTAATGTTGATCATCACCCCCATGCTGCCATCAGGGTATATAATTTCTCTGGTTCTGCTCATCTTTCTCAGAATCAGTTCATGCAAAACCTTCCATGCTTCCCTAAATTCTCATCTCTCCTGGTTTCTAATAAAACAATAATGTTCCATGACATATATATACCATAATTTGTTAAGCTATTCCCACTAGTAGAGTTTTGCAGTCTATGTCTTCATATTTCTTCTATTTCAACTTCTCCTCTAAGATTTTGGATGCTATACCACTGAGTACATCCATAGTTAGTATTGAAATTACTTTATTGTCTATGGTACCTTTTAGGATGATATAGTGTCCTTCCTTATCTCTTTTAATGCTATCTATTTTTGCAGTTGTTTTTTTCTGAGATAAGGATTGCAATCCCTGTTTTTGTTTTTCACTTCAGCTGAAGCAAAATATATTTTTCTCTAACCTTTTCCTTTTACTCTATATGTATCACTGCTTCAAATGAGTTTCTTGGAAGCAACATATTGTGGGAGTCTGGTTTTTAATATACTCTGCTATTTACTTACGCTTTAAGGGAGAGTTCATCCCATTCATGTTCTAAGTTATAATTTAACTCTTTATTGTCCTCCATGCTATCTTCCCTCTCTTTATATTTTTCCCCTTTTCCCTTTATCCACATTCCCCAGTATTTTGTTTCTGCATACCACCATCTTCAGTATGTTTGCCCTCCTATATCAACCCCCCCTTTCTTTTCCCTTTTCCCCTTTCTCCTTCCCTTCCTTCTGCTAGTTCCCTTTTTTCTCCCCTCCCCATCCACCCTTTTCTCCTTTTAATACT
Organism: Macrotis lagotis; assembly: GCF_037893015.1. Classification (NCBI taxonomy): domain Eukaryota; kingdom Metazoa; phylum Chordata; class Mammalia; order Peramelemorphia; family Peramelidae; genus Macrotis; species Macrotis lagotis. The sequence goes on along the minus strand of NC_133658.1, from coordinate 194,021,022 downwards.
CGAAAGGTAAGATAAGTCTCTTAACTTAACTGATATTGTGTAAGTTAACTTTAAGCCAAGTCTGATGAGATGAAGATTCAGGTGGTTCTCACTTCCTCACTTCTTCCCTTCTATTACAATAGGTCTGTCCCCCTTTTTAAGGAGGTATTGTTTTTAAGTCAGTCTATCTGAGTAACAGAAAAGTTATGAGAGTTCATCACTTCTGACTAATTATATTCTCTCTAATAGAGTTCTAAAATAGATATTAGAGTCTTTCTCTAAGGTAGGGATTTAGCTTGTTTCATCTTACTGGATAGCAGTTTTTTTCCACTTTCCCTTTTTTTTTAACTTTTTCATGTGTATCTTGAGTCTACTGTTTGATGTCCAAATTTTCTATTTAGCTCGGGTCTTTTCATCAGGAAATGTTGGAAGTCTCCCCATTCATTAAATGTCCATCTTTTCCCCTGGATGATAAGGTTCAGTTTTGCCAAATAATGGATTCTTGGATACATTCCAAGCTCCCTGATTCTTCAGAATATTGCATTCTAGGCCCTTCAGTCCCTTAATATTGATGCATCCAGGTTGAGTGTAATCCTTACTGTGACTCCTTGGCATTTAAATTTTTTCTTTCTGGATACTTGCAGGATTTTCTCTTTTATTTATTTATTATATATTCTGAAATTTGGCCACAACATTTCTTGGTGGTTTCATTTTAGGATCTCTTTCCAGAGGGCATCGATGTATCCTTTCAATGATTATTTTGCCCTCTTGCTCCATGGTAATCAGGGGAGTTTTCCAATACTAAATCCTGTAATAATAAGTCCAGGCTTTTTTTCTCTTCAATGTTTTCAGGAAGTTCTATAATTCTCAGGTTGTCCCTTCTTGATTGGATCTTGAGGTCAGTGGTTTTGCTGATGAGGTATTTAATCTTTTCTTCTATGCTTTCAATCTTTTGGTTTTGTTTAACAGAATTTTGCTGTCTCATGAAATCATTAGTTTCCACAGATTCCATTCTTTTTTTAGAGAAGAATTTTTTTCATTTACCTTTTGCAACTCCTTTTCTAACTGTTTAATTCTATTTTTCTTTTAGATTTTTGAAAGGCAAACGGGGTTAAGTGGCTTGCCCAAGGCCACACAGCTAAGTAATTATTAAGTGTCTGAGGCGGGATTTAAACTTAGGTACTCCTGGTGCTCTATTCACTGTGCCACCTAGGTGCCCCAAGGTCAATTCTATTTTAAAAGGAGTTTTCCAGTTGATGATTTGAGAGAATTATTTTCTTTTTTGTATTTGTCCAATCATATTTTCCAATGTTTTGCTTTCTTGTTGCAATGAATGTGTTCATTTTCTCTTGTGTTTCTTTTCCCAACTTTTACAAATGATTTTTAAACTTCTTTCTGATTTCTTCAAGGATGTCTTTCTGGGCTGGAGATCAATTCATATTCTCCTCAGAAGTGTTAGATCTCTGTGATTTTTTCTAACTATTTCTCCATGGGTACCCCTTTTCAATGATTTTTCTTCATTGTTCCAGGATCTTCTGTTGGGGCTCTCAGAGGTTTTCTTTTGAATATCCTAGAGGCTTTGTTCACTTGGATTAGTAATTCCAAGGGCTTGCCAGTAAAGTGTGCTGGTTGCTTTCTCTGGAGTGATTGAAACCCTCTCCCAATCCTGGAGGGAGGGAAGAGGGGCAGCATGATTTCCAGGCTGCAGACCTCCATCCCCCAGCCATAAACTCAGGGACTAAAGTTGGTTCTTGACCTGCCTCTCACCAAAGTCTCTGAGGCTAATACCTCTCACCAAGGTCTCTGAGATGAACACTGATCACTGGTCCTTTGGTTTCCCCCCACCCCCACCCCCATTGCTGTCCTTGCACTGATCCTTTGGCCTCCTCTCCCGGTTCACCAACGGTTCCCTGAGACTGACCGTGTTGGTAGTTGTTCTCCTAGTTTCTTTTTCTGGGTTTTGTTGATCGAGTTTCTGTTAAGAGATTTCTTTCATGTTATTTTTGAGGGGACGCAGGGAGCACCTAATGGAGTGCATGTCTTCTCTCCACCATCTTGGCTGGAAAGCTTAAAAAATATTTGTTCAATTGAACAGTGATTTTTTTTTAGGTTTTTGCAAGGCAAATTGGGTAAAGTGGCTTGCCCAAGGCCACACAGCTAGGTAATTATTAAGTGTTTGAGACGGGATTTGAACCCAGGTATTCCTGACTCCAGGGCTGGTGCTTTATCTACTGCCACCTAGCCACCCCAAATAATGATTTTTTTAATGTAAAATGTTAGGATCTCTAAAAACTTCATGTGTTGAAAAATTTCAATATTTCCTACAAAATTCTCTCTTTGAAATTAAACTTTCACATATTGAAATCTGTGCTGTATGATGTCACTTTAAATTAAAAATCCAGGTTCATATTTAAAACTTTAATTAGAGAAAAAGTAAATCTATATCACATATAACATATATAAGTGATACATATTATATATACATACATAATCAATTTATATTCAAATAAATCTGTTTGAGATTTGTTACTGATGTTATAGTTTATTGTAAACATGAGAAGGTTGTATGATATATTCTTTTAAAGAAGTGGAGTGACTGCTTAAGGATTTAGTATTTCAAACTAAAAACAAAACAATACTTGAAACAATCTTGTTTTGTTTAGGTTCAGTAGTGGACAAAATGAATCTGGAGGACTTGAGTTCTAATTTGTATGACTATGGAAAAAATTGTTTAATCTCTATCACAGTTTCCTCAACTGTTAGATGAATACAACAATAGTACTTTCATTCCAGGGTTGTTGTGAGAATCAAATGAAAATATTTGTAAAGCATTTAGCACAATGACTGGCAAATAGTAGGTGCTTAATAAAAAACATTCCTATTTTCCTCTTTGGGAGTGAGGTAATAGGAAGAATTTCTAATATCTTGACAAGGGTTATTTAAAATCATAGGGGTTATAGGAACGCCTTTGAGGGAGGTTTTTTTTTTTAAACTAGGAACACAATGCATTAGACTGAGAGATGGTTTTAGAAATATTTAGCTTAAAAGCTTCAAAAGATAAGAGAAAGTTTTGATCTCACAAAAGGCCATAGAAAGAGATATTTACCTAAAACAATTTAGAATCTAATAATGGAGCAGCATTACATATGAGTCATAACTTGTAGTTAAGCATGATAACAAGGCATCAATTATTAATATATGCAACATTTTCTCTATACAGACAGCTAGAATCAGGGTGCAAAAACTGAATGACATTAATTTGGTCTTAGCAAGACAATTATACTTTTAAAAAAGCCATTTAGTTACACACTCAGCAGGCTCAATAACTGAGAAATCATCACATTGTTTACAATGATGGGACTATAGGATTCTTAATCTGCGGTCTTAAATATTTAAAACATCTGGAAAATTTTCAAATAATTGATTTCCTTAGTAATCTTTTATACATTATTTTATGCATTTAAATATTTTAGAATGAGAAGGATTCTATAGACCAATAGATCAAGAAAGAGAACTTATATGATATACATATATATGTATATATATATGCATATATATGTATATACAAAAAAAGTTAAAAAAATAATTCAAAGAACTAAGATCTAAAGTAAAATATTGATTCTCAAAGTTAATTTCATTCCCAGACTACCTTTTACTAGAACCACTAAATCTGATAGAAATAGAAACATGAACATCCATCATGAAATATATGTTGTAGTGAAGTAAATGATAATTTTGAAAGGAATCTACTGGAAGATAGTTATACTCCCTAGGATATTTCAGAGGATTTACCCTACTATATTTAATCAACTATAGGGATAAAATGAAAGTGAATGATTTTTCTCGGGAGAACTTACTCTCCTACCCCTCACCAAATATCAAAGAGTTTTTGTTTTAAAAAATAACAGCTACCCCCCACCTCCAGCATGCAGTGATCAATTCTATGCCTTGGTGAATTCTAACTTCATTTCAATATGACTTGATTAATAGTTGACATCTCCCATTTATGTGCAATGAGACAGTATTTGAAAGCCTGTGATGTCTTATTGATGTTTTATTTTGTGTGATTGGACAGCACATTCAATGATGATATTGGTCCAAGGTAAGTTCACTGTTCAAACACAATTAAACATACAGCTATCTGTAAAGAACTGCTTCTTTTCAAGTATGTAAATGTGTTCAAAAACTATAGAAATGTATAAATCAGTCTCCACACTGATGGAGACTACAATGAAATAAAATATGATTCTTTTCTTTATATAATATGATATATTCAATACACACTCAGGAAAATTAAATATATGGATACCTTTTTATACCCATTACCAGCATGATCTTGTGCAATTGAGAGTCCATGGTCTAACTATGGTCTCTAAGGTCTTCAAAATTTCAACCTATGAACTCATGATGTTTCACATTTAGGATCTATAGTACTTAAAGATTTTATGTGTATGTGTGTGTGTGTGTGTGTTAGCACTTAAAGGTTCTACAAACATTTACTAAAATCCCCTATGTTTAGAGTATTAATATATTGTATGGCAAGAAAAATACAAAGATTGTATAGGGCAAAAATATTGGTCTCTTGATGTTCTGAAGCTACTAAGTAAATATAAAATGCTTTTGTAGTTCTCAATGCAGATATGTATAGATATATAAGTGTAGATATGTATGTACATATTTATATATATTATGAATTATTCATATATAATATGGAATATGAATAATAACGTTAGAAGATTATTTAAATTAAGATATTTTAAATAAATATCACAAAAAAGCACTGACTTCTACTTAATTATATATAATATTTTGCTTCATTCTTCTTAGGAGAAGATCCTATTACCATTGTATATGTAGATAATGAAAGCATATAGAAAGTTCACAAGTTATCTCTTTTATAGACACTTATAGTTCTTATAACTATCTTCTAAACTGGTTCTGGATTGTTCTATCATTATTTGGGATTATTAACTGAAAAGAAAAAATCAATAATTGTAAAACATTTTAAGTACAAATTAAAAATTTACATATTCTCTAACCCCTGAAGAAAAAATAACCTTCCCATCAAACCTTAACCAACCCCCCAGCCCCCAGGAGTACAGTATTTAGCTCCTATGGATATTCTCTCATTTTCATAACAGACTAACTAATTACTGTATTGGAGTACTTATTTTCTCTTTTTTCTAAAACATGTTCATCTGAGCTATTTATTAAGATGAAAAATCACAACTTGAACAGCCTAATGCTTTTTATTGCTTTTTAAAAAAATTCACAGATTTTTAAGTCATTCTATTTTAGTTTGAAATACCAAGTACCAAGATATTTTCAGAATAACCAAAGGCTGATATTTTTAGGTAATATTAAATATAGTAACACCTCATTTATGTGGTGGCAGCAGGGAAAGAACTATTTTTCATAAATGAATTTTCCTGAAAAAAGCTTATATTTTTACTGGTTATTTTAATTATATTTTGATAGAAATCATTCTAAAATTATTGTATACTCCTCTGCTTCTGAAACCAATCATTTTTAACGTGTGACCTTTTCAGGATGACTCAAATTCATTCAATTCAACAATTCAACTAATATTTAATACACCTATAATACATGTAAGGCAAGAGACAGCATGGTGTTGTGGATAAAAAGCTGACTGAAGAATATAAAAATATTCACTTCAGTCCCATCTCTGACACATACTGTCTCTATTGAAATCATTTATCCTCTTGGTATCCTAGTTAAATCTTAGACTATCCTGTGTAAGTATCTACCTGCATAGAGATGAAGGTACCTCAGAATATTCAGAAGTTAACTCAACCAATTACACCACAAGTTTTGGTCTTACCCCTGTGGGCAAGGCAGCATGCTCAACATTAGTGACAAAAGAATAGCTAAGAAACAGTCTCTGTTCTCAAGGGACTTACATATTCAAAGCAGTAAAGAGGGGAAGAAAGACATGAATACAAATGAACTTGAGTCTAAATCAAAATGTCATTAATATTAACAGAATTCTAGGGAAAAGTCTTTGAAAAATTGAAGAGAAGAGAGACTACTTTCAATTGAGTCTCCATGGAGGAATCACTCAACTTTGAGAGAAGAGGTGATGGGGATCTCTATAGTCCAATACTGACATGAGGGGGTCTGCTGAAAGAGCACAGGGCAATGCAGAATAAAAATATGAAAACAAAACATGTAAAGAGTGGTTTAAACCAGACTCTGGAAGACTCTGAAAATGAGAATCATATTTTATAGACTTTTCAGGAGCATTGGAGAACTACTGAAAGTTTTGTGCAAAGGAATGATGTGATCAAAACAGGATAATAGGAAGATTACTTGTTCAGTGGTATAAAAAATGAATTTGAGAAAGGAGAGATCAAAGGAGAGAGACCAGGTTGGAAGATATTATAATAGTCTTGGCAAGAACAGATGAAGTCTTAGACTAGTATGTTTACAATGCTAGTGAAAATGAGAGAATATATGTTATATATTGAAGGTGGCATAATCATCAGAGCTTGGCAAACATTTGAATATGAAAAATAAAACAGGTTTAGATAACTGAAATTACAAACTTTGATGACTGAATAGAAGTGGAAACATTGCAACTAGATTTTTAGGCAAAATATATTAGTTTAAAATTTAGTCACGCTTAATTTGTACTTCTGATGCAAAAATCCAGTTGCAGATAATTTATCAGTCATTTGAGAATATTGAATTGGAATTGTGGAGAGAAGTTAGGAATGGAGATAGTAGCAAGCATCTAGAGGACATGATTGCAGTTATGGGAATAGATGACATCACCAAAGAAGAAAGTCTAGAAGATAACATCAGGTGTTGTGTCTGCATTCAGAATGACCTTAGTTCAGTTCTAGTTTTAGGTAAAAACTAGCTGTGTTGCTTGGAGCAAGTCATTTAAACTCTAAGTTTCCTCAATTGTAAAATGAGAATAATAATAGTACCAACTTCACAGGAGTGCTCTGAAGATCCAATGAGATAATACTTATCAAGTCCTTAAGAAAGTACTTAGTATGTATTCATACATCTTCAGTATTCTCTTGATGTTCTCTTTTATTTAACTTCCACGTCCTCTATATTTTAGGAAATCTCCTTTTATGAGCTTTTTACCCTCTATTGCTTCAAAACTTGCCATAGGAAAACACAAAACAAAACAACATCCTTTCACTAAGGATCCTATAAAGCCATAGTTTATACCTTAGTATAGATATGCCTCTTTCCCCTCCCAGAGGTATCTGTATTTTGTACTTCATACCTACTCATAGAATGGAAAGTTTCTGTTAAAACAACCGATGACATCTACAAGTAGGTGGGAATGAACATGTAGTAAACTGTTAAAGGGCTCCTAAAACCATTCCAATAACACTTCAAGTTTATCTGGCAAAGGGCAAGGCAGTCTTTACTGAAATAACTTTAAATTTACTTGTAGAGGTAGGGGTGGGGTTGGGTGGGAATGAAAAATAAATCTGCTTTTTAGAGCAGATTTATGGGAAATAGATTGGAAAATAACCCAATATCTAAATCAGCTGCAGTTCTGCTCTGAAAAAAAAGCAACCTTAATATAGTTGCTGGGCTTTCATCTTTTCACTTGTGGGCAATTTTGCCAGTTTCAGGTTTCTGACTATCAAATTCACCCCCTACTAAGTGTTCTGTGGGAAGGTCTAAGTAAACTTCTACAAGGTGTTTTTTGGTGGGTTTTTTTTTTGAGTTGTGATGGCTTCCTCCCACTTCTCCCTTAACCTCCAACTGCTTATTTGGAGATATCAGGTCCCAAAAATAACCCTCTCTGACTAACTCTTTGCTTGGGGATAGCATCTGCAAAAGGTGTGGAACTCTTTACAGACTCTGAAAGCAGGAAGCTTTCCTCACTTGTAAAGTGTTGACAGAGCCAAATCAATACTCTGTGGAGTGATTGAGAAACTCATAAAAAATTTAAAATTTTGAGATCAGTCTCATTTTTAAAACAAAGTCTAAGTCTTCTTGTTCTATGTTTATGTTATCATAAGCTTGAGATATGAAAATAAGAACAGTAATTCCTGGGAATGTCCTTTTACTTCTACTGTTATTTATTAATCATTTGTCACATTAAAAAAATACTTTCCTGCTTTTCCTCAGGAGTTTATATCTCCTGAAGAGAAACAAAAGTCTTCAGACAGATTGGAAATGCCAGTCCTCTTAAATTTCTCCTTTCCTTTGTGGTATGATTTCTGTTTCTCTTCTTATCAAATAAATAGTAAAAAAAGGAAAATATAAACTGATTGATTGATGCAAATTGAGAAATATTTTTGGCTATACCATTAAAATCTTAAATTAAAGATAACCAACAAAGTATTGGTAGAATCTTCTCCACAAAAACCATTTACTTTATATTGATTTTCTATATAGTTTGCATAATTCTTATATTCTTATTGCCTCTCTGATATTATGGAAGCTCTTTGAGACCAGAGATTGCTTCTTTGGGTGAACTGATAGAATGATTAACACAAATTAAGTGCTTAATGATTACAAATTCATTGATTGAAAGTAGAAGTGAAAACACTGAAAAATTTAGAAGTGTAATCTGTATTCTGATATCTTGATTCAGAGAAAGACTATCAAAGTACTTCTTCTGGATAGATGGAAAGAAAATGTGGCAAGTTGATTCAGTTATTATAATTTAAAGGTATAAACTGTTTATAAATTCAGAAGTAATTACAACTTCTGGATTTGGTTAAAAATTTCATCAACATATATAAATATTGAAAGATTACTTCTGTTGTTGCCTAATTTCTAGGCCAACAAATATGTGTCAAGCATGTATTACAATGATATGTCATCTACCCTTTCAGTTGTGATGCAATTCCTCCAGCAGTATTTCCAGTAGAATACTATTAGTTCTCTGGAGACATGGCCTAGATCTGTTGAAATAAGACTTCAACTTCACGGTCTTTATTTTGCAACAAAGAAGACACTTATTCCTGGCTTCCTTCCTTGGCATTTATCCAAGACTTTCCAGTTCCTTAAGTATTTCACAACTACTTAGCCTCCAACAAGCTAAACAGTACTTTGCTGAGATGCTGCTATACCTTCCTCCTCCCTCTCATACCCTCTGTTTCCTTTATCCTTTTAGTCCTTGGGTTATCATCATCTTTCAAAGTTGAGGGTTATCAGGAATAAAAAAAGGAATATGCTAAATACTATTGTACCATTCTTATGAACATTTTTATGAAATTTTTTCAAGGCATTATAAGGACATAAAATGTGATCAAAGGACTGGAGGTACTTTAGAACTCATAAAGACAACATTATGGTTTTATAGGTAAGAAAACTGCAAGAGGACTCAAAGATGGGAAAGACTAGCTAGAAGTCACACAATAAATCAATCAGTGGCATTCCAGAATTTAATCCATGAATTAAAACACCAATTCCAGTTCTACCTCTATGTTTCAAAACTGGGAGTGATAAATAGTAGAAGCAAAATGATAAAATATTTTTGTTCTTTTTCACATTTACATCTTCATAATTTTAGAAGTAAGTCTGGAAGAGATCATAGAAATCATTCTTCAGTTTTGGGTGACAGACACTTTCAGAAATCTGATGAAGCTTATGGACTCCTTAGAATGTTTGCTATTTTCCTTCACAATTGAAAAAAATACCTAAATTCAGTTAAAGAATTTCTATCAGAGCATCCAATTAGAGAATTTCAATAAAAATATGTTTTGCCCATCCAATCTCATCCACTCCTCAAAACAAACAAACAAAAAACCACTGACAACTCCACATTATACACCCTAACCCCCTTCCCCAGGTTTTTCATAAATAAGATAAAATAACTGAGTCTGAGGCTGGAAAAAATATTCACCCAAGATTATCCTGAAGGTTAGTGGAAAACTGAACTCATATCTCAAATATCAAATCCAGTGCTCTTTCCACTATACCACACAGCCTCTCAAAACTTTGAGCTTCTTTGTTTTCTTTTTCTTGCCATTAGAACTCCTTATACCTTTTATGGACTGGTTGCCTAATGAAAATTAATAATCATCTCAAATAAGTACATATATAATAAGTCCTCCAGCTGCATAGAGTACTTAAAATGAAAATAAATGAACAAAAAACTTCAAGGGACTTCCATATTAAGTCCAAAGTCCTGACTGTTAATAACTATTTTCTAAATGGGTCAACTAAATGGAAAACAATTTATTAAGCATCTACTATATTCTAGGCATTAATTCTCAAAATAAGTCTGTGAAATAGGTCCTCTTGCAAAAATCATTTTAGAATTGAAGAAATTGAGGCAAAGGAAGTTAAATGACTACCTGAGGTCATAAAGCTAATAAATGTCTGAGGATGGATTTGAATTTAGGTATTCCAGACTTTAGCTCTTTCCATGGAGCTGCCTTAACACTAACTGTTCCCAAGTATTTACAGCAATTCTGCTCAAAAGCAGGATACCCAGTATAACTCTATCTAAGAGCCAAAATTTACTACTGTCATAAACTAATGGCTCTGATAAATGTTTTTCCCTTCACACTGTTAATGGATTGCTAGTCCCTTGTTGTTATATTAAAACAACTTTTCCTGTTATTTGCTTGTTAGGGCAGCCTTCATTTATAAATAGTAATCAAGTAAAACATCAGAAGCAGAGAATGAGAAGATGTGCAAAGTGATATAATCTCTCCTTTTACTTTGAGGCTTTTTTATATTTAAATATAAATAGTTGGATCTCCCCTACAGTCTAAATGCTATATTTTTATTGATCAATCACTAAATACTCATTTTTTTCTTCAGTTCAATAAACATTTATTTAATGATAGGCCAATTAATTACTTTTGATTCTTTTCTTCCTAACAAAAGACTCCCCTTCCCCAATACCTTCTTCCTTCCCTGAGAATAGAATGGTTTACTTCTCAATTATTCACATATACCAATCAAATTCTATTGCAGAGAGCACACTGCAGCTGGGCTGACCATATTGTTTGAATGCCAAACATATATTTGCCTTAAAAGACTATTTTATGGAGAACTCACTCAAGAAAGGGAAACCCTCATATGGTGACAATAAGAAGTGTTTCAAGGACACTCAGAAGGTTTCTCTGAAAGAATTTTAGAATCAATTGCCTGACATGGGTGACACTGGCAAAAGACTGCCCAGCATGGAGGATCTACATCAAAGAAGGCATTGTACTCTATTAGTGAAGTAGAATTGTTGTAGCCCTAAAGATGAACAAATTCAGACATCTCTACTCAAATGTTCGTAAAGACTTTTTTTGCTTAATCCGTGGTAAAGTCTTCTGAACTTGAATCAATCTCAGTAGCCCAGTAGGACACACTGCTACTTGACTCCAACCTAGTGATGCTTTTTTTTTGGCAAGAAAACAACCAAATCAGTGTGATTTATAACACCATCTAATATATCTTTGAATCCTCACAACCATCCTGGGGGGGGGGGGGGAAGATACTGCAAGTATCACTTCCATTTTACATATGAAAAATCTTAGGCTAATAGAGCTGACAAAACATCACACTGGTGATAGAATATTGCTTCAAATCTTTCTGTTTCATACACAGACCTCTTTCCAAAGCTTCACTGCATGGACTTCTAATAGTTCTTTGACTTCCAACTTTATCTGGCATATTTATCAGGGAATAGTCTATTCCCACCTCCACCTAACATCTTCCTCCATGGCACTCCTATCTCATAAAATTTCTTTTAGGTTATTTTGAGGATCAATTGGTACTATTTATAATTAGCATTTATTCCATCAGTAAAGTTCTGATGACTGCCTAGATTAACTCTAAAGCAGTACGGTATAGTGGATATAGTAATGAACTTGAAGTCATTGTGACCTTGATTCAAATTCTGCCTTTAACATTTACTAGCAATGTGATCCTGAGCAAATCACTTAGCTTCTTTATAAAACTCTCCTATTTGTAAAATGAAGGAAATGGAATAAATGTGCTTACAGGTCATCTCTAGTTCTCAGTTTATCATTCTAGAAACTCCTTCAAAGAACAAAGGATATTCTACAACTATCAAGAAAAAAAGCCAAAATGTGTGAAGCAATATATAAATCAGGTTAGTTTAATGTTTCTTATTTAATATAATACCTTTGGTGAAAATTGGCACATATGATTAGGGTCTGACCATCACAGTCTAGGCAACAACTGTTTGAGAATAAGACATTATTCTCAGCAGCTCACAAATATTGAGTGCTTAAGAACCAGAGGAAAGAGAAAAATACAGAATTAAAATGTTCCAGGAATGTGAGAGAAAGAAATGGGATTTGACCTCAGACTGAAAAGAAAGATAAGACTGACAGTTAGTGGCTGGCTTAGAGGTTGGAAAATGCAATTAGTATGCAACCATGTCCATTTATTGCTAACTTTTCTACTAATGTTTAAAAGAATAAATGAACATATTTTTCTTAATCTAACATTCACAATTTAATATATTTTTCCTCTTCCATATTTCATTTTCTTTTTAAGAGAGAATTTATCTGCACTTTAAAAATCTTCACCCATAAAGTCAACTTATCAAACTTAAATGTTTGATACTTTGCATAGCCTTGAGATATATTCAATCAGCATATAGTGTTTAGAAGACAAATATATGAATCCATAAAATACTCTACTAAGTCTATAAAATGTAGTAACTGTGGTAAGGAGACTGGAAAAAAAAGAAACTTGGAACAAATGTGAGTGTTTTATACAATGTAACAAGTATCTGATGCATAGCACCAAGGAATACATCTCCATAACTCCCCTACAAAAAAAGATAATTAATATTAGATTGCAATAAGCTTTGGCTGATGTCAAAGGAAAATTTATGCTAGAAAGATATTCCCATGAAAGAATGATAATACATTCAAATGATTTTCATGTTTATGTACTTAAAAGAATATTTATATGGTAAATTGCAGTTTTATTTTCAAGGAGCTGAAATACATACATATATATGATATACATAAACATATTTAATATATATATATACACACATATATATATAAGATCTTACAGTGAAATAGCAACCACCATACTTGAATCAATTTCAACATCTTTTCCTGAAAAAAATATAGTTATGAAAGACATACATATAAATACTTTTATTAATAATGATTTTTTATACAAAAGTATTTTGATTGCTCTCACATATAACCTTTGTTCTCAATAGAAAATCTGTTTAGCAATATACACAGTCATACTATAAAAACAATATGCAAAAAAAGAGAAAAGTGACTTAAGTCAGCATGTGACTTGGTTTGGAACTGATGGTCCAACAAAATGGAGTCAGCTCTTAATTTTTATCCTACTGGACAATGTAGTATCCAGAAACTAGTTTAACCATTCATTAAAAAGATTTTAATGTACCAGAATATTCCTTCTTGACATATTGGACTCCGGTCAGATAAGGACATAACCATAAGATAATTATAGACCCTATGACCATTGGTCATTCTTGAAAAATGGATTAATTGTATTCATTAAGTTCCTATGTAAAGGATCATAATAATTTCAAGAATGAAGAAATGCAACATAATTACAACAACAATAATTACAAATAGCTCCTGCCTTCAAGGAATTTACATTCTTCTAGGGGAAACAAAATATAAATATGTACATAGAAAAGAAATACCCACAATCTGAAAAGAAGGTATTTTGTGCATGGGGCAAGTATTTAGGGCAAATCAGGAAACGCTTTGTGTAAGAGGTGGAAGATGAACTAAACTTGGAAGGAAATCAGAGATTTTCCAGTGCCGGGGTGAGAGGAGAGTGAATTAAACGCGGGGGGGGGGGGTGCTTTGTCAAAAGCATAGATGAGAAATGGAAAATAACTTTCTTAACATTTTTGAAAGACTTTAAAAAAGAAGGAAGAATTAGCTTTGCTCTTCCTGGCTCCAGAGCACGGAATAAGAAGCAATAGATGGTTAAAGTTGGAATGATCCAGTTAAGGTCAAACTTAAATAAATTTCCCTAACAATTGAAGTTTTCAGATTCCCCAGTACGTGTGATTCCCTTTATTACAGGTCTTCAAGCAGAGCTTGGATGACTAATTGTATAATATGTGGAAAAAGTGGGGTTTATTTGGACATAGTTTAGATGAAATGGCCTCTGAAGTCCCTCTGAACTTCAAGATGCAGTGATTTATTAATGTGGAATCTCAGAAAGGTTGAATAAATTTGAATTGGAAAAGAAATATATTACTAACATTATATTAATCTTGTCCATTTTTAATTGAATTTTTTGCTTTGTTTTAAAGTTTATATTGATATTTTCTTTCTTCCATCACCATAAGTTTCCACATATCTTTTCCTTCCTCCCTCCTAGAGAACCATTCCATATGACAAATTGTACTTTTTAGAGAGGAAAAATAAAATCTAGACAACTGATCAGTAGATTGAAAAATTTAAAAAGCTGTATGATGTGTAACATATGTGGATCATCCACATTCATGAAGGAGTAAGTTGGAATTATCTTCTCATATTTCTTCATTTGATCTTGATAATTTTGTAACATTTATTTTTTATTTCTTAAGTACATCATTATTCTTTCCATTTATATTTTCTTAGATACATTTTTCCTTGTTCTGCTTATTTCACTCTTCTTCACTTCATAAGAGTAGCATCTTCCATACTTCTCATATCAATCACAAAACTTCTTAATATACAGTAATATTTAAGAATTTTCAGTACTACAGGAAGTTATTACACATCTAATACAGAATTTTCACTCTGTTAAGGCAATGAAAAAGTATTGGAGATCTTAATTTCTACCTTCTAGGACTTTGACAACTAGATGGTTTCACAAGATTTGTCAAAATATGTAGGGAGGAAAAAAGAGTTCAAATCATCAAGGCTATTGTCAATAAAAAGGAAAATCAAATGATTTGAAAGATGGGGACAACTTTCATGGGGGGAGTTGGGTCTTAACTCCTAATTATGAAGGAAATCAGTATGAAAGAAATACTGCTTTAACAAATACAAGTTGGTCAGTATTCTAGACAAAGAATAGTCAGTCTATGGGCATTTATTAAGTGATGTGTAAGGCACTGGGGAGACCAAAAAAGGCTAAAAAAACAGTTGCTACCCTTAAAAACTCATGCTTTATTGGAGACAATATGCAAATGCCTATACACACAACGGTAGGTGTATATGTGTGGAAAATAATCTCAGAGGGATTCTGCAGAAGTAGATTAGTACCAGGAAAGTCTCCTAAAATAATGAGATTTCAGCTGAATCTTGAAAGAAACTGGGAAATGAAGAGATGAGAATGGAGAGCATTATAGGCACCAGGGAGTCAATGCAAAGTCATAGAAAGGGAAAAGGTTGTACTAAATTGAATTAAATCTTGTTATTAGAATAAGCATCTCAAACCTCTATAAATAATTTGGGACCATAGAAGCAGAGTCCACTTCTGAGCTGCTCTGATACTGAAGCCTCTTTCTGAAGGTCCAAGAAAATGGATTTAAGTACCATTTGACTTCTTGGGACATCTGGGATTCAAACATTATTGAACTTTAGACCAATGTTCCTCAGTAGTGACTATGGCAATAGCAACGGTAATCATTGAATTCTTACATGCTATAAAAGTCTAAAAGTCATTTTTATCACAATAACCATATAATGTGTGCAGTAATATTATTTCAAAAGGTTTGCCAAATAACTACATGAATAAAAAAAATCATCATTAATATTGAAAATATTTTATTATTTTCACAGTCTAATCCTTAGAAACATACTGATTTGGGGAAATTTGTTGATCCAATAAATCTTAGCTATATCTAAATTTGCAAGTTTACACAAATACCTCAAGGAAAATAACTTACAAATGAGATAAATGAAGTCTAGAAAGGTTAAGTGATTGATGTATATAATGTCAGTATCACTGGTAGGATTTTTTTAAAATTTAGATAAATGTTCATTACGGGAACTATAATGTTTTCCATAGATAGGCACCAAAGAAAACTTTGATTCATTTGAGTACCATGTTCTCTTCTGAATACCATATTTTAAATGATACTAACTTGTTAAAAGTTAGACAGAGGCCAAAAAAGGGTCACTGGGATAGGAGGAGGAGGACAAGAAAGCAGGTAACAGGGAAGAGACTGATTAAATATATTTACCTTGAAAAAATCAAGATTTGTTCTAGGTATATGAACTGCCTTAAAATATTTGAAGAAAATATTTAAAGGAGGGTATAGTCACAGTCTTCTAAGTCTTAGAAAGGGGATATATAAAAAAACGGGAAGACATTGGACAAGCAGAGTTTAGTTTTATGGCACAAAATCTTCCAAAGAACTAGAGTTATTCCAAAGTAGAATTAGTAGTTAAAAATTCTACCTCCTTTGAGGTCTTCAAAGAAAAGTAGAATGAATACTTGTTCTGAAGGAATCCTATATATAAGACTCAATTACTTCTCTGTCTTGTCCAACTCTTGAGATTTTGTGATTTGAAATCTAAAACAAAATAACAAACTATTTTGACTATCTTTAGAATTCTTCCCAATGATATGAATTTTTTTAGGAAGGGGCTCAAGTAAAAACATTTTACCCTCAACATAAAAGAATTTCCATACAGCTGCATACATTCCCATATCCTTTATTCTATAGCTCTTTCTTTTGAGCAACACATACCCTTTATAAGTATCATCCTATCAATCCCAGTGAATTTTATAATTTCATATTTACCATGTAGTTATGAAGTTGTTAGTTCACTGTGTTTACTGCTTATATTTTGTGAAATTATATATAGACAGAAGAGGATAATGATTGTTTTAACTAACTTTTCTTTATTTTTCCTTAAGAATTTCTGAACAAGCTATAATGTGTTTTTTCTAAGACATACTTATTATAACAACTTTGTATCCAGTGATTATTAAAGGTATTCATTATATTTCTTTCTTAAAATTAATAATAATAATAATAATATCAGATAAATATAGCAAGGACAATAGTCATTTTTAAACATACATTTCTAGTAATCACAGATCTCTATCAAGATAGATGTATGACTATTTTGTAAGGTTAAATAGTAATTTTATTTTAAAAGTGCTTATTGAATATCCTTATTCAGTAGTGTTACACTGAAACTTCACACTTAATTTCTTTCATAAATAATGGATGAATTCTATCTGGTAGTAGTGATTTATTGCACTTTTGACTTTCTATATTAAGACTACATTATTTCCCAAGTATTTCCCATTCAATAGGCCTCAATTTTCAGGTCAAAGAATAGAGTAAAATTAACAACTTTTCCATTACATTAGTCCATACTCATATATTGTTCCTAATTTATTAGTAGTTTAGAGGTTTAAACTAAAATAAGAAACCTACTTACTACAAATTTTTATTAAAGAAGGTCTTGAATTAATGTTTTTCTCTTCATTTTTTTTATACAAGATATGCATTATATTATATAATTGTCTTTAGGTTCATTTATTGCCTCAGGGGAAGGTTATTTTGAATTCAGTAAATTACCTAACTAAAAGTGGAAGTACTATACATTTCTGTTAATTTACCTAACAAAGTGAAACCTAGGTTACAATTCTAGAACTACTTTACATATTTTTTATGACCTTGGAAGAAGTTATTTTACATTATGATATCTGTTTTCATATGGAAAATGAAATCATTGGATTAAATGACTTGTAAGTCCCTTGCAGCTACTAATTTAACATTTGTTTTGGAACCACTTCCAAGGCATTTCAATCACAGAAATGGTTCAGTTCCTTCCAGCAGTTCAGAGAACAAGGACAACCCTGGAAGACCTGTTATGGACACCATCCACATTCAGATAGAAAAAAATAAACATAAAAACAAAACCGCAAAATCCGATGTATAATATGCTCACTTTTTGTTACTACTCATGTTTCTCCTTCCTATCAGATGGTTTCTTTTCCTTTTATCCTAATTCTTCTTGCACAAAATGACTAATATGTAAATATGTGAAATAGAAATGACCATATAAAACTTTTACCAGACTGTTCAACATCAGAGTTGGGGAGGGGAAGGGAAGAAAATTTGATGGAAAATGTGTAACATAAATTTGTAGATGGAGGATTTTTGAAAAACTACAAAAACATGTAACTGGAGAAATAAAATAAAATATTAATTTAGAAATAAAACAAATACATAAAGTTTTCAGGTTTTTCATGGGTTGTCTTTGGTTACTAAGAAAACAATGACCATCAATGATTTCTGGCTGGTCAAATTAATAAACTGATTATTAATTATCCAGAAACTATCTCTCAGAGGTTTTCATTTAATAAATAATGAAGAACAGCATCGTTTTGCAACTCAATCTTAGAAAATTAAAAAATTTTGCCTAGGGCTTAATTGACTTGGCCCACCTAAACAATTATGTGTCAGCAGTTGACTTAAAATCACTTCTGGATTATGAGATCTGGTCTCTATTATGCTATCGATAGAGAAACATTTAAGAAATTTGGTTTTATATTCAAGAAATAATTGTGGATTGATGCTGAGTGAAAGTCATAGAACCAAGAAAACAGTGTACACATCAACAACATCATTGTGAGATGATCGATTTTGAACAGCTCCTCTTAGCAGTCCAGAGAGCTAGGACAAATGTATTAGTATTATCCCCATCCAGAGGAAAGAAAACAAAAAGAGTCCTTTGGAATCTGATGAATACTTTATAAAAAAAATTATCTCTTATGTAACTCTTTCCCTTAATCCTAATTACTCAAACTGAAAATTACTAATCTATAAACATGCTTATCATAATATATATATATATATATATATATATAATGCTAATCTGACTGTTCATCCATGAGGGAAGGGAGGTGGGAAGGGAGTGTTGAAGGAAATTTTATAGCTTTTTTTTATAGCTCAAAAATATACATGTGCATATTGGCAATAAAAAAATATATAAATTTAGATTTTAGGTGGATATCTATGCTCAATGAATAGAGAAAAACTATATATATGTATGTATGTATGTATACATATATAAATATACATATGTAAATTCATGTGGATATATAATGTTTAAATAAGAATATTCAATATTTATATGTATATAATGTACATTTCTTTGTGTATGTATAGACGTGTATTTGTATCTTTCTATTATGCAAGAGAGATGAAATCCTTGTATACAATATGGGAGGGTCTTCTATAGCTGTGCTCATATAGATGTCATCAATGGAGATATTCCCTTCAAGAGTAAAAAACTGAAATCATCATATTTTATGTGAATATATATATGTATGTATATATAGGTATGTATGTATGTGTATGTATATATACATATATGTATATAGCTAGAGATGATAGAGATGATAGAGACAGATAGAGATAGAGATAGAGATAGAGATAGAGATAGAGATAGAGATAGAGATAGAGATAGAGATAGAGATAGAGATAGAGATAGAGATAGAGATAGATAGAGATAGAGGTAGAGGTAGAGGTAGAGGTAGAGGTAGAGGTAGAGGTAGAGGTAGAGGTAGATGCAGATGTAGATGTAGATGTAGATGTAGATGTAGATATAAATATAGATATAGATATAGATTAGATATAGATATAGATGATATAGATATAGGTATAGGTATAGGTATAGGTAGTATAGGTATAAATTAGATATAGATATAAATATGATGATATATAGATATAGATATAGATGTAGATATAGATATAGATGTAGATATAGATATAGATATAGGTATGGATATGGATATGGATATAGATATGGATATGGATATGGATATGGATATGGATATGGATATGGATATGGATATGGATATAGAGATAGAGATAGATGATATAGATATAGATATGGATATGGATATAGATATAGATATAGATATAGATATAGATAATGATATAGGTATAGGTATAGGTATAAATTAGATATAGATATAAATATAGATGATATATAGATATAGATGTAGATATAGATATAGATATAGGTATGGATATGGATATGGATATGGATATGGATATAGAGATAGAGATAGATGATATAGATATAGATATGGATATGCATATGGATATAGATATAGATTAGATAGATATAGATATAGAAAAGATATAGATATAGATATAGATATAGATATAGGTATAGATGATATAGATAGATAAAGATATATAGTGTTCTCTGTCCTTCGATAAGACCTTGATAGGGGATTATACAAATTTTTGCCACAAAATTCTTGATGGATAAAATAAAGCCTATTATACTCAATGCACATTTCCATCTTTCCTTCACCTCATATGGTCTATGCCTTATTTTTTTTTTATTAATTTTTGTTTTTAATGTTCCAGAGTCATGCTAAAACACTACAAGTATTATAAACATATGGGATGAGGGATAGAGAAAGAGTGAGAGGAAGAGCAAAGGTTGCCATTGTGCTGTGCTGTTTGTGTATGTGTGTGTGTGTGGGGGGTGTGTATAAGTTTGTATTTCATTAATTTATCCTCTAGATAAAAATTAATTTGGACCTCTAGAGTGGTTTTTCTTTTTTCAATACTTAAAAAATACATCAAGGAAGTAAAATATAGTAACTTATTTCATAATTTTAAAGGAAATGACATAATTTCATTTACTAAGATAAGTCAGTGCATATTTATAGAAGTAATTCCTAGCAGTGTTAAGAAAGAAAAAAAGTCCTTTGGTTGTGTAGCAATTTCTAAATGTCAACGAGTTTGATGATGAAACATTTTATCAGTATCTTTGCTCAAAAAGGTATATTTTGGTTCCTACTAAATTCCTACATAATTAATCTATTACAAACTCAACAAAAATCAATGAATTAATCTAAATTCTTTCCAAAACCATTTTTGGGAAATTATTTCCTCTTTTGTAGAAAATTGATCAATTCTCTCAAGTGATTATATTATAATAAGCATATTATAATAAGGCTTTTAATCTTGGGCCCCATGACAGTCTGATGAAATCTATGGACCCCCTCAGAATAATGCTATTAATTCAGAATATAAAATGCATATAAATGGGAAAGAAATCATATTGAAATGCAGTGATCAAAATCAAAAACAACTATGATTTCAGTTTAAGGATCTCTTTTCTTATGTTATGTTTATTATGTTTGATACACTATACCTGGAAGAGGATCCTTTGAAGGAGCCATACAATAGTGTCTTGATAACCTTCTATGTTTTTTAACTATAACATAGAATTTATACATCTATCTACTCTTGGTTCCCAAACCAAGTATAAAAGAATTCTTTATTCTGTCTAGCACAGCTGATTTCAAGATAAGGGAAAACAGTTCTAGATTTGGATGACTTTGGTTTATATCCTAAATTATTTTTGAATTTGGACTTCTCTGAGAATATACTTCTCTGAGATTCTTTACCTGAACAACAAGTTTATGAATTAACTTTAACCCCATCTGATGCAGGTATATTATATGACATTACTAGTCTCAGGGTGATGGAACTATGGAATAGGTATGGAAAAGATATGAGAATCCTACTCACTCAAATTTGAATAAGGAAGGAAAACATTACATGGAAATGATTTATTCTATTGCACTAGTTTCCAGCTCTCATGTATTAAGAGAACTATTGCATAGCTTAGTAGATAGAGGTTTAGACTTTCAAAGTCAAATAAAATGAATTCAAATTCTCCTTCTGACACTTTATGCATTGAACCATGAGTAAATCACTCAAACTATAAGATTCAGTCTCTAAGAATCCCTAGAAATGATATACCTGTACCTGTGGTAAATATTCTATTGCATTATTGGGAATCTCAAAAGAGATGACACATGCAAAAGTATTTACATTATTGCCTCTCATACTATTACAAATAAAGCTAGCCCTATAGAACATATACAGTGCATATGATATGAGGATATAATGAATTAAGAAATGGAGCATGCACATCTCAAAAATTATTTAATATGAAAGAATTTTAATTGGCATTTATTCCTCTTCCCTTGATTTCCTTAATATTTTCTTCCATTTCTCAAGTTTAACAGAATAAAAATAGGCAGCAAGTTAAAAGCAAGGTTAATGGTAATGAGGAAATGATGCTGACGTATTTCACTGTGCAAATTATAGAACTGTTTCTCACTCAGTTTGATATTTGCCATCTCTAGGCCACTGCCTTTATAATAACTAGTGATGAACGTTTGCTTTTTACAAATTTCACAATTTACTGTTCTGTGATGTGAGTTGTTCTTTGTACCATTTTAAGCTTTCTTTTGGGCTACTTATCACTGTCATTCACAGTGAAACAATTATATGGAGAAGTCAGAAGGGAATTAAACCACCTTAGAAAGGTTCATGGAGTTGGAATTTTAGGGAGATGTGGTGAATAAAATATAAATCAAAACAAGGATAAAAAAAGTAAAGTTATTGAACATTTTGCTTTCTAGGTCAGTTGGCCAAAATGCCATTTAGTCATATCAATGTTTTCTGTTACTGATATGTATGCTGTAGATAGAAAACAAGATTATATCTAATGTGAAAATAAACTCAGAGTTTACATAAACTTTTAATTCTATTTTCACCCTTTCTAGAACTGCTCTTTTCCTTTGGAAGATGCTAATTTTCTTTCTGATCCTTTGACAATTAGATAGTCAACTATCAGTTTTGAAACCCTTAGCCATGCATCAGTCAATAGGCATGCAAATAAGCAGAAAGAAAAATAATCCCCATTTCAAGGAGCTAACATTGTAATTGTGGAAGAAAATTCATAAAAGGAAGCCTAAAATGGGTTTGAGAGATGGAAAGAAGTCAGTTGGCCACAGGGTATGGTAGAGTACTGCCTAGCGAAGCAACTCTGCTTAAATGAAAGTTTTAGGAGAAGCCATCCAGACAGAGGGAAAGGCTACTTCCAATATAAAATCCAGGGCTGGAGTGACTTTCCTGGTTGAAGAGGTTTCTGAAGTTTAATAAAGGAAATCCAGAGTGCAACCTAGAGAAGAGATTCTGAAAGAGTTGTCTGATTGTTTTTCTTTAATTTTCTTTATTTAAATTTATTTATTTTCTACCATATGCACATGTATATTTTTAAGTTACAAAATTTCCTTCTACACTCCCTTCCCCCCCTCACCTCAGTGGTGAACAGTCAGGTTAGCATTGTACATACATATTGTGTTAAACATGTTTACAGATTAGTTATTTTCAGTACGAAGAAGAATTAGTGTTAAGGGAAAGAGATACATAACAGAGAATTTTTATGTGTTCAGATTCTAAGGTTTAATTATTTTGGGGGGTTGTGTGTGTGTGTGTGTTTTGTTTTGTTTTGTTTTTCTTCCTCTGAATGGGGATAACATTGTCCATAGCCGGTCTAATACAGTTGTCCTAGCTCTCTGAACTGTTGAGAGGAGCTGCTTCCATCAAGGCTGTTCATCTCACAATGTTGTTGTTGATGTGTACATTGTTCTTGTTCTCTTGGTTCTACTTCCTTTGATTATCAGATCCCGTAAATCATTCCATTCATCTCTAGAGTCTGACCAGTTATGGTTTCTTATAGAACAATAATATTCCATAGTATTCATGTGCCATAACTGGTTTAGTCATTACCCAATTGATGGGCATCCCCTCAATTTTCAATTCTTTGTCACTACAATAAAAGCTACTATGAATATTTTGGAATATGTAGGACTTTTGCCTTTTTTAAAAATAATTTCTTCTGCATATAGACCTAGAATTGGAATTTCTGCTTCAAAGGATATGAACAGTTTAATTGATCTTTGGGCATAGTTCCATTTTGCTCTCCAGAAAGGTTGGATCCATTCACAACTCCACTAGTAATGCATCAATGTCCCAATTCTCTCACAACTTCTCCAACATTGATCATTTTCCCTTTTTCATATCTTGGCCAATCTGATAGGTATGATATGATAAATCATTGTTGTTTTAATTTGCATTTCTCTAATCAGTAATGATTTGAAGCATTTTTTTAACATGATTATATATAGTTTAATTTCTTCATTTGAAACCTGTTTATCAATTTGGGACTAATAGTTATTTTTAAAGCCCATATTGTTGATAATTCATCTGGGGCACTAAAAAAAGATATTTATTTATTTTGTTACCAACCTTTTGATCTGAATTGCAGAACAAATTCGTCTTCTGATATAGTTACTTCCACTTATCATAACTTTGGTATGAGGAAAGTAGGAAAAGGGGAAAGGACACGATAATAGAAAAGAAAGAAAAAAGGAAAAAGAATGAATCCCTTTTTTCTATTTTTGACCAGCAGAGTTATATCTGTCATTTTAAAAGTCATATCTTCATAAAAAACTAGATTATCTTTCTTCTCTTCCAAAAAGTAACTAGAGAGTCCTCAGTTCAATATTTTTTTCTTTTGCTAAATATCTACAAGTCTCTGGCAGTAGAATTTCTTTAAAAATAATCACTGTTTCCCTGAAAGTTCATAATCTTGAGGCCACATTAATTTGATATCACTAGAATAACTGTTTTGACTGAAATTTCAGTCCAATGGATCAATTCATACAATCAATTTGACTTAAGAAAGGAGACAGTTCAGTTTAAAATTATTATCTATTTCATGGTCCCATGCAGATACAAGGCAAATTATTTTCTTTAAAGATTCTAACAGGGCAGTGTGGGTAGTTTCTTCAAAGAATTACAACTGACATGAAGATAATATAAAAATGACCTTAAATGCATTATCTCTTAAGAGTCTCATAACTGCTCAATTCATGCTAAAGGCATTATTATCATCCTCATTTTACAGATTAGAAAATTGAGACTCCAAAAGCTTTACAGAAGTAACTGAGTACTGCAGTTAGTACCTAAAGGGCTGAACTTAGAAATAGTAAGACCTGAGTTCCTGCCCTAGGCACACAATATAATCCTCCTCAATTTCCTTATTACACAAATCAGAATAAAATAGTGAAAAAAATAGAAATAATTAGATAATTAAAAATAGAAATATTCACTTTGCTGGTTTGTGAAAAGAAATTGAGATAATGCTTATAAAGTAGTTTGTAATTATTGTCCTCATTGTTATCATAATCTTTTTTATTATTAATATATGCCTTGCTTTTCATCAATTAATTAGAAAGTGTTAGAAATCAGCCTGATTCCACTCTTCCCACTATTACATTTTTTCTTTGACCTATTAAAAATTTAAAATACTGCTGAATAATTTCCCATAAATAATTTTACTTCATAAAGAAATGCAGCACCTTTATAAAACTATCTTCCTATTCTCAAAGCAAGACTACATGTTTCTAGTACTCAAAGCTATATTGTAGACAATCCTCAGGTTACATATATACATACATACATATATATGCAAACATATTCTTACATGCATACATATATATGTATATATGGTACCTAGCTAATTAAAAAAAATGTAACCCAGAATAGTCTCGCTCTGTGCTCCTTTGTCTCTCTCTCTCTCTCTCTCTCTCTCTCTCTCTCTCTCTTGCACCCTCCCTCTCTACCTATCCTCCATATGCTATCCTCTTGCAACTCCTTCTCTCCTTCTCTACCCACTTCTTGATCTCCTTAATCAGTTCTTTATCTTTTCATGTTTTCCTTCTCTCACATTCCAAATATTTATTTTTCTTTCTTCCTCCTGGTTTCCCCTCACTATCATCATCTTCATTCATCATTACTAGTTTATATAGCATGTGCTGCACACTAAACATGTTTATAAATATTACTTCTTTTTGATACAATGATTGTAAGAAGTAGTCAGAATTATAATCCTTAGTTTATATTTGAGGAGACCGAGGCAAATAGAGGATAAATGACTTGTTCAAGGATACACAGCTAGTAAATGTCTAAATCTGCATTTGAACCTAGGTCTTTTTTGATTCTGATCCCAGTCACCTCTGCACCATACCACTAGTTCTCTTTCTTTTCTTACAAAATTTGAAAATGTTGTTCTGTCTAAATATTTTTCTTAAAATGCTCAAAACGATTAAAAAGTTAATTATTTGTCTTTCCCCCTTTCTTTATATATATATATATATATATATATATATATATATATATATATATATAAGATTTTAATTATTTTCTCTCAAAAATGCTTCTCAATTTAGTCAACAGAATATTGCCCTGACATTTATTCTATTTATTCTTCTTGGGTCTCAGAGATCTTTCTTCCTTCCTGTGTAAGGACTGTTGAGGCAAGTCCCTGAAGAAGTGCTAGTCAATTGAAAAAAAAATGTAAAGCATCAACAACTTAAGTTATATGCCAAGTTTGTAACCTCTGTTGCTATGGACTGATTCTTAAGTCAATGATATTATTTTGAGAATGTCTAAAGGAAAATAAAGTTTTTATTTAGTTACATATGCATCACATCTTTCAGATAGTGTTCTAACAATGTTGTACATTATTAATTAAAACTTCTTTTGCAATTCCATTGAAGTATGAGATTCTGTAACTGCTGAAATACAGAGAATACTTACTCAGTGTTACACAAAGTTAAATTCAACAGAGCTTTGGGAATAAAATAATAAAGTATCCAAATAAAACAGTTAAAATGTGTACGTTTCAGTGGGGAACATGATCTGAATTTTGCCTGAACTTTTTTTACAACCCATTTTTCTTTCTCTGATCATAGGATTTTTTTTGGTATATAAATTTTATTGATAACTTTTTTGTTATATGATTTTTGCTCTTGGAATGAAGAAAATAACTGAAATAATTAAACAAAAGTAACCAAAAATTTGGCAATGCAAGCAACAATCTGCAAAAGTGCTTTACCATCTCCTTGTGGAGAAGAGAAAAACTATGCTTCATTATTAGTACCACAAGAGCATTCTTGGTTCTTTGATAATTATAATTTGGCTTCTTTTTAGTCATCTTTTCATTTATATTTTTGTTTCATATATATATATATATATATATATATATATATATATATATATATATATATATATATATATATATTGTTATTCTTGATTTGCTTTCACTACATTTCATACAAATGTTTCCTTTTAAAAAAATCTTTTCTGGGGGGGGGGGGGGCAGAGCCAAGATGGCGACATGAAGGGATCGAGTCTTAGGAGCTCTCTGATAAAACTCATCAGCTAAGGACTCTAACTAAACTTTCAAGAGACAGAACCCACAAAGGGACCCAGAGAGGCAGTTCTCCTACTCAAGGTAACCTGGAAAAGAGCAGAAAGGCTCTGGTCCCTGGGGTCTGAGGGGTGGCCCACCAAAGGGGTGGCCCACCAGAGCCAAAGAACTTCAGCCTCTCGGAGGCAGCCCCAGGGCGCTGGGAGTCTCAGCTCACAGCAGCGGGGGAGTCTCCTGAGCTGCACCCTGAGGAGCACCGGGCACAAAGTGGGGGAACAGCAGGGGACCTCTGCCAGAGCAAGCACGTGGAGCCCAACCCTCGGGGCACACAGGGAGCAGCTAGGACTTTAGGCAGCCCAGACCAGGAAACAGAAGCAGGCAGAGCAGATAAGCAGGAGCCCCCAGGGCATGAGCCCATTGAGCTGAGGGAGGGGAGTGAAGAGAGAGACTGCTGAGCTCTGTCCTCTGCCTCTGGAACAAGAGTCTGGGGCTCTGACCACATTCAGATCCTGATCCCAGTCTAGGCCCCCCCAATAGAACAACAGGGCCCCTCCCACTTCGACCCTGTGGCAGAGGGGGGTGCTTATGGTCATTCACAGACCAGGAGGGAAGACAGAACCTCACACATTGAGACCCTTGTGGGAGTGTCCCAAAAGCTCAGGAACCACCCCAAAAAACAGGCTTAGGCTGGGAAAATGAACAAGCAAAGAAACAAGAGGAAGACCATTGAGAAATATTTTTCAAAGGAGCCCAAGAAGGATCAAAATACTCAGTCTGAGGATGAGGAAGCACAAGCTCCTGCATCTAAAGACTCCAAGAAAAACAGAAATTGGGCTCAGGCTATGATAGAGCTCAAAAAAGACTTTGAAAATCAAATGAGGGAGTTGGAAGAAAAACTGGGAAAAGAAAGGAGAGAGATGCAGGAAAAACATGAAAATAAAGTAAGCAGCTTAGTCAAGGAAATCCAAAAAAAATGCTGAAGAAAATAGCATGCTAAAAACCAGCTTAGGTCAAATGGATAAAACAGTTCAAAAAGTTATTGAGGAGAAGAATGCTTTAAAAAGCAAAATTGGCCAGATGGAAAAAGAGATAAGAAAACTCTCTGAGGAGAACAAATCCTTCAGACAAAGAATAGAATTCAGGGAGATTGATGAATTTACCAGAAATCAGGAATCAATACTTCAAAACCAAAAAAAATGAAAAATTAGAAGAAAATGTAAAATATCTCATTGAAAAAACAACTGATATGGAAAACAGACTTAGGAAAGATAATTTGAAAATTATTGGAATACCTGAAAGTCATGATCAGGAAAAGAGCCTTGACACCATTTTCAAAGAATTACTACAGGAAAATTGCCCTGATATTCTAGAAGCAGAGGGCAAAATAGAAATGGAGAGAATCCACCTATCCCCCCCGAGAAAGAGATCCCAAAAAACCAACCCCCAGGAATATTATAGCCAAGTTCCAGAACTCCCAAGTCAAAGAGAAAATATTACAAGCAGCCAGAAGGACACAGTTCAAATATCGTGGAGCTACAGGCAGGATCACACAAGACTTAGCAGCAGCTACATTGGAAGCTTGTAGGGCTTGGAATACAATATACCAGAAGGCCAAAGAGCTTAGAATGCAGGCAAGAATGAACTACCCAGCAAGGCTGAATGTCCTCTTCCAGGGAAAAAGATGGACTTTCAATGAACCAGGGGAATTTCAAAGGTTCCTTTTGGAATGGCCAGAGCTGAACAGAAGGTTTGATCTTCAGATACAGGACTCAGGTGAAGCATGGAGATTGGAGGAGAGGGGGGAAATATGAGGGACTTAATGAGGATGAACTGCATGTATAGAAAAATGATACTGATAATATTCATATGAACCATCTCAGTTAATAGAGCAGGTAGAGGGAGCTTTTATAGTTGAAGCACAGGAGAAAGCTGAATTCAAAGATAAAATATGGGGTAAAAATAGAGTCAATAGGAAAAAAAGGGAAATGGAATGGGAAAAAGAAAAAGGAGAGGGGGAATAGTCCAAGATATTTCACATAATAAGATTTTTTTTTATTACAATGAGCTATTGCAATGATATGGAAGGGGGGAGGCAAGGGGAAATGAGGGAACCTTTGCTCTCATCAGAGATGGCTAGGAGAGGAAACAGCAAATATACTCAATGGTGTATAGACATCTGGAGTAAGAAGGAGGGGGGAGCAGGGGGAAGGGGTGGGGATGTGAATAAAAGAGGAGAGGATGGACCATGGGGGGACAGTGGTCAGATATAACACATTTTCTTTTTTACTTCTTGCAAGGGGCTGGGATTGGATGGCCTGCCCAGGACCATAGGGCCAGGTGGATTCTGGGCCTAAGGGGTGGGATGGGGGCTCAGGGCTTCTTGGCCCCAGGACCAGGGATCTGTCTGCTGCACCACTCAGCGACCCTACAGCAGAGTCAGAGTGAAAGGAGAGAGAAAATATAGTACATGGTAGTGGAGAAATAAGAAAGGAGGGAGTTGTGATCAGCAATGGCAACAGTGGAAAAATATGGAAGTAACTTTTGTGATGGACTTATCATAAAGAATGTGATCCACCCATGACAGAGTTGATGGTGTTGGAACAAAGACTGAAGCACATTTTTTGTTATTATTATTTGGGGGAGGGTGCAAGGCAAGTGGGGCTGGGTGGCCTGCCTGGGGCCACATAGCAGGGTGATCTTTGGATGTCTGGGGCCGGATTCAGACCCAGGTGCTCCTGGCTCAAGGGCCAATGCTCTGTCTGCCACCCAGGCACCCCTACTATTATTACTATTTTATTTTATTTTGGGTCTTTTTTTTTTCTTCTTTTTGGTTTTTGCAGGGCAGTGGGGATTGGGTGGCTTGCATGTCACATGGCTGGGTGATTATTGGGTTTACGAGGCTGGATATGGACTCAGGTGCTCATGGCTCCAGGGCTGGTGCTTCGTCCATTGCGCCACCTGGCCATACCTACAATTATTACTATTATTTTTTTAATTTTAATTTTTTTCTCTCCCCTTTACTTTTTTGCCCAAGCAAGTCTATCTATATTCATGGGGGGAGGGGTATTTTGTTTACTTGTAAACAAGTATATTTTATTAATGTAAAAAACAATTTGTACAAAATGAGAATAAAAAATAAATTTAAATGAATGTTAAAAATAAAAAAAAAGGAATAGAGTATATTAAAAAAAAATCTTTTCTGTTCTATATCCATTATGTTGCTTAGTCATTTCCTAAGTGATAGATACCCACTTTGGCTTTTATTAAAAATTATTTAATTGGTCTTTTGTTCAGTTAAGATAGGTAGCTTTAATTTCCCAAAGCATGAATATCTCTTGAAAAAAGAGTTAAAATTGAGCTTTTGAAGCTATAATAAACCCTAGACCTAATAAAGAGAGCACCAGGTTTGAAGCCAACAAGTCCTGGAAAGAATGTAAACTTAAATATCTACTAACTCTGTGCACATGGGGCAAAATGCATTTTATATAATTACTTTAGGGTTCTTGAGTTTCTTACATATGTCACCCTATTTGAATGAGGTAGGCCCTATTACAACCCTCATTTTACAGATAATGCAACTGTGATTTAGGGAATTTAAGTGACTTGTCCAGGCCATAAAGCATTGTATCTCATGTGGAATCCAAATTCAGTACTAGACAAAAGTCTAGCATGCTGCCTACTCTACTCTGCTGAGTCCCTACGAGACAAAAAAAAAAAATAATGTAGGTTAAAAACTTGTAATCCTTAAAAAAATATGTAGTCAATAATCTATTATTATTTTTATCATCATTGTTATTTTGTACTCATCTTTATGTTTGATTACGTTCAATAGAAATAAGCCCATTATAAATTGTGAAGTTACAATTAACACTATTTTCCTTGGTGACATATTGTGGAAAGACCCTTATAGAAGTCTAGTAGCTGGAGTCTAGTAGCATGGCTTGAAAATGATTGGAGAATAATGGAGAGTGATGCAGTGGGTCTGGGGAAGGCTATATATGTATATGTGAATGTAAGGACCTTAAGAAATTCTCCTTTTTTTTTCTGTTTGCTGAGATTCTAGTATAGTACCTTGTGCATAATAAAATTTTTAAATATTTTATTGATTTGATTATAATAATGACATTTTTCATGTCATCTTTTTCTTAAATGATTTCCTTCTCTGTGAGCTGTCACTCCTCCCAATTCCAAAATCATTGTTTCCCTCCTGAGAATGTATTTAGGCTTAGTGGAAGAGATATTCCTCCTTTAGAGAAATTAGGAAAAAATGCTGATTTAAATGACATTAGTATTATTTGATATTAACCCTCTAGTTCCTTGATTTCTGGGAATAGAGCCAGAGAAAGAGGGAAGTATGTTCCAAAAGCTTAGGTATCAATAGAGGTAGAATGTTCTATATGTATACACTTCTATCAGCAGTATGCCCTGTCATGATTAATAATTACTTTTTAAAAGCTATTCTTTTTTACTTCTTTAAGAGGTTACATACATGGAGTTTGTGTCTTCCAATAGGAAAAATACTCCTGCATTTGCTCTGAATCCAATCATGGGAATATAATTCTAGGTTCTTGAATGCGTTTTGCAATAAGTGTCCTGAAATAGTGACTTTTTGATCATGGAACTCTGGAACAGGTAGAGTCTCTAAAGATATAAAGACTCTTTAGAATTCTAAATTCTGTCCCTTGTCTGAAAATACATTATTCTTCCTTGCAGAACATGTCTCTTATACATTCTTGTATAAAAATTTCTTTGTTTAATTACATATTTTTCAATAGTCCATCACCTTTTTTATCAAAGGGTAGGAAGAATGAAATGAGTACACAGAGTTAAGCACAAAGTTGTTTTTCTGGACATTAAAATCTCAGTCATAATAAATAAAGCTAAAAGATAGCCATTCCCCTAGTTCCTTCTCTTAGGTATTTTTGATGTTTTTTGTTTTTCTAAAGGCTTTGGAATGACCTTTCTAAAAAGTAACCAGCCTCTCTGGTGTGGTAAATCTTCCCGGGAGGCCATAGGCATTTGTTTCACAGTATTATTCCTCCAAAACCAGTCAAGTCTTTCTCTGATATGACATAGTAGATCTAATACTGAATAACCAATTTAATATGATTAAAATAGCTTTTAAAATCAGAAATATTATAAAATATATTCCATAATTTTTATATTGATCTGTACAGCCTTGATAGAGAGGGGTGGGGTCTTTTTCTCTGGCATTAAAATATTAAATGACACTCAGATTATAAAAATTTATTATTAAAATATGATTTTAGTTCACTAGTCTGGTTTCTAAACTTCTCAAACAACATCTATTTTTAATTTTGGCAACAAATGCAGTTGAACTAAATGTGCCCCTGAGTTGCCATGGAAATGGCAGGTTGCTTAGGCAATGGTGAAATATCAAATTTAGGATGAGATAATTGCATGACTTCTTAGTGGGCAGTGTGGAAGCAAATGAAGGGACAATAGTGACTATCACCAGTCCAATGATGAGAACATAGATTCCTTATATCAGTGCCATAGGCAAAACTCCATGGTCCCATGTTTAATTAGCCCATGGGAAGGTTCAATATACCTAAAGAGTATCAAGAAATAACTTTGGTAATAAAAGGCAACACTGCAAAAATAAAGACTATTATTTAACCTAACAGACTTGACTCTTACTTCCTTGTCCCAAACATCCAGTGAAATTAGTAAGGAAAAATGACTAAGAAATAGATAACTTGTTATTGTAACCAAGGATTACACTTTAGAAAGGCAAATCTCTTTTATTTCTCTGCTTGATATTCCTATTGGAGTTTTCATCATGGAATAAAGAAGAAATAGGAGGGGGGCAGTTAGGTGGCATAGTGAATAGAACACTGACCCTGGAATCAGTTCAAATCTGGTCTCAGGTATTTAATATTTACTTAGCTGATTGACTTTGGGCAAGTCACCTATCCACATTGCCTCAGAAAAAAAATATTTTAAAAAAGAGAGAAATTCATCTCTTCTACTTAATTAAAAAAGTACCATAGAAAGCTTTTGTTATTATATTCATTTTAAATTTACCTGTGTATGCTTTGGTTAAAGGAGGAGCAGGAAGTACAATGTAATGGAAAGCACAATTGGATTTGAAGTTAGAAGACAAAAGTTAAAATTCTGACTCTTATTCTATCATCCGTGTGACCTTAGAAAAATCATTTTAATTCCTTGGACCTCAATTTTCTCATTTACAAAATGAGATTTAGACTAAATGGTTTCTTAGGTCCTTCTCATATCCAGAACCACAGGATGAATCAATAAATATTTAAAAATTAAATTATCCATGATTTTGCACATATAATCTAAATCAGATTTCTTTCTGTCTCGAGGAAGGGGAAAGGAAGGGAAGGAGGGAGGAGATTTTGCAAGAATAAATTTTGAAAACTATCTCTACATGTAACTAGAAAAAAATTAAAAACTGATGAGAAAAAATTAAGTTATGGGGACTGTAAAAGAAAATGTATACACATTTTTTTATTTTAAATGGAAAATAGAATTTTTTCCAACAACTTTCTGGTTCTCCAGAGTGAGACTATTTTTCAAAAAGATAGCAAGAAATCTTGAACATGTTGCTTCATTCGAACACATTTTAAGATGGGGGGAAAAAAACCAAATGCCCATAAGTTCAAGGTGAAAATGATATGAAAAAATATAGAAACTACAATGTCTTTCAGCATCCTACACACAGAGAGCACTTTAAATGTCAAGAGCATTTCATAAAAATACCACTTTTTTCCAGCTAGAGCTATGTTTAGAAGATTTGAAAATAGTAGGTGAAATCCAATAACAAGTGATTGAAAACAAGAACTCCTCCAGAAAATCCATTGGAAGACAAGATGTCATTTCAGCCATGTTTCTGAATACAACAGAAGTCACACTCTAACTTATATCAGAGGCAACATTTCTGTTAAAGTTAAATCAACAGCTTGAGAAGGACTGTTCAGAGTCTTAGAGGTATCTAAGTTTCAAACTGAAAAAATAAATCATATTGATTTCTCATAAACTATTACCTAAATTTAGATTCTACTAACTTAACATATACAATACATACTTCAATGCTTTGGGCTTAGAAAGAACAAAGGAAAAAAATAAAACTTTGAAAAAACTCAAAATTGAGACAAATGTTTCTATTATCCAAATAGTATATTAGATAAATTTTATCAATTTACTTGGACTCCCTCTGGATAACATTATTGTTACTTAATATAACTGTTCCTAGTTCAATTATGCCCACACTTTTGCCTTAAATGTTCAAGGACTAAGTTATAGAACCAAAGAATCAGTGGAATCAGAAACAAGGAGAATACAACAGCATAACCTATTAAACCATTCAAACCAACATTCAGAGTCAGCTTTAAGATTCTTCACAATCTGGTAAGTGTCAATTCTCCATTTCCTTGTTTTCCCTCTATCTCCACAAGGAATCAACCTCCATATCCAATTCATTTGTTTAGCTTGTTCCTTTTTTTTTTAGGTCTAGAATCTTTGTATGCTCTCAGCTCTTAATAAAGACCATTTAGTGTACTCTATCATTTTATGGAGATTTCTTATTTAAAGTAATTTGTTACTATTTTTCATGGGAAAGAAGTGGAAGGATTGTGATTTAAAGACAAGTCATATGGGCAGAAATGGAAGGGATTTTTGATGTTTAATATGACTAGTGTCCTGATATTCCAGATGAAGAAACTGAGGCTCAGAAGCCCTAGGTGCCTCTCCCAGGTTAACATAAATAGTAATTTTCTGAGATATGGGTCAAGCCCAGTTCTATTTAAGAAAGCCTACTGACTCTTGATAATATTATCTTCTTCACATAGTTTCACTGGAAACACTAAAAATTAACCAACAAACAACAGTAACTAAAAACTTTTCTGCTTCCTTTTATTTTGTGTACATTTTGTATATATTTTCTGCTTTCATTTTGTTTCTTCCCATTAGAATATATACTTCTTGTGGGTAGGAACTGTTGGTTTTTGTCTTTGTATCTATTAGTCCTAGCATAGATATATAATGTCAGGATTATGGAATCAATGAATGAATGTTAAAGGGCATGATCTTTTGTTCTGAAATGTTTTATTTTCTAGTATAACTGAAGAAATGCTTTATTAGACAAAATGAAAAGAAAATCTAACACTCTTGGTATAAATGCCATATTTATACTACTTATTCAAATTCAACCACTATGAACAAGAATCTTATCAGCATTGAGAATACAAATATTAGATTTACAAGTGTGATAGTGCATACAATTTTTGAAGTTTCAAGTCCAGTTGGCTAGGGGATACTGTATATACAAATGTGGCCCAATGAAAAATATGAAAGGGGCAAAGGAATACTATACAAAAGTTTGAGGGAAAAAAATTTATTTCAGTGAGTATGAGAAGGAAGTTTTTGAGGAAGTAGTGGCAAATAATTCAATAAACTTTAGAGGGAACCAGTTGCCAATTTCAGATATAAGAATTTGCATGAATGCATAGCATTGGTTAGAATGAATGATCAATCCAGTTTGATTGGAATACAGAAAAAGTGAAGGATTATATTGGAAAATGAAGTTGCAAATGAAAGCTGAAGCCAGGCCAGAATATGGAGTTAATAAATGATACACTAATTTGTAAAAGGGGAGATCTATTGTCTTGCATATTTTATTTGTTTCTCATCTCTATCTTATTCACTGATGTTTCATCATGGTGGTCTCTTTAGATTTCTCAGGATTGTCCCAGCAGAGGTCAAGTTATGGCAGGCCATATCAAGTTGGAAACATTTCAAAGATAACCAACAATTTACTTTGTTATCATCATTGACAAATCAGTTTATCCAAGTGTCAAGAGACTCAAAGGCAGGTTGAGTCACCAAGTGCTTAATTATTATTGGGAAGAAGGATAAATATGTGTTTTATTTGATAAGAAAGGAATGCTATCCCCAAATCCTGAAGGCACTCAAAGGTCTATGGATCAATCACTCAGATATAGAAGAAACCATTGTATCCATTAAATTAATATTTACTTGACTAGTTCTGTCCCTTATCTAGGATAATTATGTCTGCAACGACAAAGTGATCGCAGTTCAAGATACTGCCAACATATTGACAAGGCAGTTATTTAATGTGGGAAGTCAGACTATATGATTCTCTTCTTAATGTGGATAACTGATGTAGGACAAATGATGATTCTGCCCCTAGAAGCAATTTTGAAATGAAACAGAATGTCTCACATTCCATATTACTTTCTCTTTAGCACACTGTTAGCACTTGTTAGCATTCCTCTTTAGCAAAATCTAAAGTGGCAAATTTAATTTTCCACACTTTGTAGCTTTCAGGCCTAATCCCCACTGGTCCTTCCAGTGTTGTCAGAAGTTACAGCATCTAGCCTGCCAAAGACTTATAGGCTTAAGTTTAGACATGATTATTTTCTTACCAACTTTCACTTTCTGTTGTTGAGGTGGTTTTTCCTGCACACTGAATTGTCTTTAAAGTTTAAAAGGAACTGCAAGTTAATTAACCTAGGTGAATAATTTGATGATCTAAACTGGATTAAAAATCTAACTAAAAGATATATACTACTTTATTTTTTCTCCAAAAATATTTACTGCCTAATCAAAAGTTTAATCAGGTATTACTATTCCCATTTTACAGATTCAATTAAATCCAATTCAATTAAACCAACACCTAGTAAATATAGGCTATATACAAGGTTCAATAAATTCCCTAAAAGTTGAAAAATCATAATACAAACATTACTTGCTTATAGACTACTCAAGGGACACAATAATAAGTAGGTAAATAAATTTATGAAATTTAATTTTAAATACACATGCTAATAAATTGAAAGCTGTTGTGTGGTTTGGGAAAGGTTTATTTTAGGAAATAGCCCCTGAGTTGTATCTAACGGGAGCTTCTAGAGGCATGTTATAAAGGGGTCAGTTCTAGTTTTGGAGGAAAACATATGCAAAGCCATAAAGTGGGGATTGGAATGCTATTTACAAGAAATAGTTAGTAGACAAGTTTGACTAGAATAGAAGGTAAGTGAAGAAAAGTAATAAAACTAGAAAATGAAGTGGGAAAGAGACTGCAGAGGGCTTTAAACATCCAGCTGATATAGAAATTGAGTCTCAGAGTTTAAGTGACTTGCTCATTTTCAAGTAGCTATTTGAAGCATAAGGGATATTCTTTTCATACCATGCTTTGATATTATATTGCATGTTGATCAAAAGGAAAAAAAATGATAAATAAATAATGAAGCAAATGTCCACATGTTCTTTTTATGACAGGTCTTTTTAACCTTTTGTTACCATGGACTGTTCTGTAAATTTGGTACAGTGCCTGGGTCCTTTTACAGAATGATGTGTTTTTTTTGTTTGCTTTTTTGTTTTTTGGCAAGGCAATGGGGTTAAGTAACTTGGCCAAGGTCACACAGCTAGGTAATTAAGTGTCTAAGTCTGAATTTGAACTCAGGTCCTCAAAGCTAGGGTTCATACTCTATCCCCCTCTACACCTAGTTGCCCCCACAGAATAATACTTTAAATTTAAATTTAAAATGTGTAAAACAAAAGGGAAACAGTTATATTAAAATAAATAATGAATATATGACACAATAATACATTTTATATTTAGTAAAATAAAAAGAACCAATAAGGTAAAATGAGTTAAATAATGAATGTATATTAAAATAACACAAAATATATATGATAGGTGGCACAGTTAATAGGAAGATTCATCTTTCCTCAAATCTGTCCTCAAATACTTGTTATCTGTGTGACCCTGGGCAGATCACTTAACCATGTTTGCCTCAGTTCCACATCTGTAAAATGATCTGGGATAAGAAATGGCAAAACACTCTAGTATCTTTGTCAAGAAAACCCTAAAGGGAATCATGAAAAGTCACCAAGTGCTTAATTATTATTGTAAAGAAGGGAAAATATGTATTTAAAATAATTGAACCATGTGATAAAAAATGAAAAGAGGAAAAAGAGAAAATTCAATAATCAGAGTTTTTAAAAATTCATTGACCTAAGAATTTCTGTATACACATTATCAAATGGGGCAGAAAGGCATATTTTTGTCATATCATTTCCATAAGCCAAGACAATTTTTCTTCAGTCCATACTCACTTCAACTTTAAGAACACTATAGTATATAAAATGAAATGCTGCCTCCACAGATATGTGTGCTGATTTCTTCAGTCAGTCCATAACTGATGAGATTATCTGGTTTAGAGAATTGTGCATTTAGGACAAGTTTGTGATAAACATACCTTCATTTGTTTCTGGTAATTTTGTTCCATTCTTTTTCCATTCTACTGTCACAGATTGACAGTAGTTCTAGTCTGGTATTTTGCAGGTGGTGGGGATGGTTTAAGGGAGGGATGATATTAGGAAACACTTATTTTTTATGGATTAGTGA
Source organism: Macrotis lagotis (assembly GCF_037893015.1). Classification (NCBI taxonomy): domain Eukaryota; kingdom Metazoa; phylum Chordata; class Mammalia; order Peramelemorphia; family Peramelidae; genus Macrotis; species Macrotis lagotis. The sequence continues at coordinate 193,982,637 of NC_133658.1, read as the reverse complement.
ATAGACAGTGTCCTAATGAATAAAATGAAGTAAAATAGGATAAATACTCCCTCTACCGAGAATGAGTTACTAGCATCATTTTTTGCACATATAAGACAATAAAGTTGTTTAAAGCCATAATGATAATATGCACATAAAAATCAGATACAAGATACTACTAAGATGAAAATTATGTTGAAAAGGAAAGAAGAAAGCATAGCCTCAGTAATCACAAATTCTTGTTGGAACTCAAAATAAAACAGAGCCAAGTCTTACACAGAGCCTTGCTTAGAGCTGTTGCTTAATAAATGTTTGCTGATTTGAAATGAAGTTTAATGTTTCACACCTTCTTAGCTGGGCTGAAGTTATTTATACACAGTGAATGTCAAACATGACCTTATAATAGTAAATGGATGGAGCATTTTGTTCTGGAGGTCATTCTCTGCCCTTAATTATTCAATTTCTCTCCCAAATTTAGGATGTTTTATCCTTGATGGTAATCTCAGTCACAACAAAGCTTTATAGGCCATAACCTTGAAATATAACTGAATGGCACTCACGTGTCTATTACAGTCAAACTCCATTCAGTACTAATTTGGGAAATTTAGACACTTTTAGACTGTGGCCTTCTTAGAGATGATAGCTCCAAAGAATTAGAGACAATTAAAATTCGGGGTAGAAAAACTCCCTATTCTCATCACCATCATAAAGAAAATCTTATTTCTCTAATTGTCTAATTGGATCCAAGTATAGAGAGTTTATTTGGTGAAAATTATCATGAATTGAAAAGGATTAAATTTATATTCCATTCCTTGAGATTTTACTGGGTTGTAGGTAGAAAATGGAGAGCTATGTATCTAGAGAATATTTTTATCTGAAATACACAATCTGCAATAAGTAACATTTAAATATTTGCTTTTCAGTAGGAAGTAGGCAGATAGGCAGAAAGATATATAAGCAATTACAAAGGAAGACAAAGATTTTCATAAAATATTTACATATGTGTGTACATGTATATTAGAGAAAATGCAAGTATTAAAAAACCTTATTTTATTATGTTTATCACACAAATGATCTCCCCTTTTATAAATTATTATCATTTCCTAAAGATTTTCCAACATAGGGAAGGAGAGAGAATGAACAGAATAAAAGTTACTGCTTGGTTTCTGAATCTTATTTTGGGATTTCAATTAATTTTTAAAGCGTTGAAAAATGAACGCAAAGTCCCAGACTGCTTGTTTAGCAGTGCCCCATCATGGCCCTGCCATTCTGTCTTAAATTGCCAGATCCATCCCCCTAAAACAAGCCTGGAAGCTTTTCACTTCCTTTGGATGCATGCCACATATACTACAATCTGGACTACAAAAGGGATGAAAGAATGGGTCTCATGTGTCTTTCGTGGTAGAACTAAATTTATGAAGGAAAGTAGTTTAACCACTACAAAGCAGTAACCTAATCAAGAATCAAGCCCATGTTACACCCAAACAACAGATCTTTCAATTCTGAGATTTATAAACTAACAGGATCTCAGAGTTGGAAGGAAACTTAAGAGTTTCAATTTAACTCAAGAAATCCAAATCTGAAAAAAAATTCTTGAAATCACACTGTACATTCCCAAGGCAATCTATTTCATTTTTATATATCTTTAATTGTTAGATAGTTGTTGTTGTTGTTGTTATAGTGGCTATTGATGATGGTGATGTTTTCCCTTTGTTTTTCTTTTCTCCAATATGAAATCTAAAATTTCTTCTTTTCAACATCTATCTAATTGTTCCTATCTCTGGAGTTTAGCAGAAAAAAATTGGATCCCCCTTCAAAAACATGAATACATATATATAATATCCTGTATGAGTAACCTTTTCTCCAGGGTAAATATATATATATATTTATATATAGTTCTTTCAGAAGATGCTCACATGACTTGAACTCAAGGATCTTTACATCTCTAGTTAGTCTATTGTGGTTATCAAAATTCTTCCTGAAATATGATAAACAAAAATGATCATAGTTTTCTCAGATCAAATAGGCTAAGCTTTATTTAAATTAAGGATCCCTTTGGTAGGCTGGTGAGACCTAGTATTTCTCCTCAGAATTCAGCTTTTAAAGTGAATATATATATATATATATATATATATATATATATGTTTGTGTGTGTGTGTTTATGTAAACAGATACATATATATATACACATATGTTTATATGTACATAAATATAAACAAAGGAGGAAATATAGTTATGAATTATTTTAAAAAGCAAGTGAATTAATGAGATGTTAAAAACCTAGATTTAGCCTGCCAAGTTTAGGGAAAAACAGAAGATTCTTAATTCAAGCATGCTAATCATATATGTCTGTAAAATAAGAATTCGTAAATGGCAAATCAGCATTTTTGCCAAGAAATCTCCAAAAAGGCATCAAAAATATTAGATATAACTGAAATGGCTAAGCAACAATAATACTTCCCTATAGGCCCTTACCCACCTCCATTTATATCTAAAAAAAGGACCTTGGGAGAAAGTTCACTCCACCTCAGCCTTCAAATAGATCTTACTGCATTTGATCATCATAGTGCCCAGAAAAGACTTTAGGGTCACAGGATGCTAATTAGTGCTATAATTGGGAGTTAAGAGAACTTTCCTGGCAGTAAGTGTGATATAGTTACCTATAAACACAGACTATGAATTAGAACCTGACTCAAGCAATTAAAATTATATATTAAATATCACCCTGGAGGCACTTTGGTTTTTTGTTTTGTTTTTGTTTTTAACTTAGAAGTAATTCAAATACATGAGTAAAGTACTTTTCCTGTCATATCATTTTTCTATGATGCTTTATTAAGTACCTTTTACTTTGGGATCATAGGTCATAATGTAAAAGATACTTTACAGGTCACATAGTCCAATCCTTCATTTAAATCTGAGTATGCAAATAAAGCCCAAAGATATTAAATGAATTGTCCAGGGTCACACCAGCTGTAAGATACAGTGTATGGATTTGAACTCAGACCTGTGACTCCAAAGTCCATCCTTCTATTCTCTTTACTATTCTAATAAATATACATAATTTGGTGCCTTTGAGTAGATTTTAAAAGAACTTAATATCACTTCCAAAAATACTATTCCTAAGAAGCCCAGAACCCATTTGACTTCATCACCTACATTCATGGTCAATTGCAAAATGTGTTTTAAAATCCAAATCAAATCATCTATGCTTTATAGAGAATTAAAATTCTCTGAGGACTGTCCTTACTTATTCTGTATAGGTATTAGAAAAACTGTACATCACTAGAGGAGTTCAAATTAAAGTAACTGAAATACTTCTTCACACCTATGAGATATGCTAACATGACAGAAAAAGGAAAATAAAAGATTTTGGAAGAAATGTGGAAAAATTGGGACACTAATGCACTGTTAGTGGAGTTGTGAAGTGATTCAAGCAATTGTTCATTCCAGAAAACAATTCTAACTACTATCAAACTGTAAATACTGTAAAACTATGGATAACTTTGGATATGCAATACCACTACTAAATCTGTATCGCAGTGAGATGAAAGTAACTTATAATGTACAAAAATGTTTACCACAGCTCTTATGGTTGTGGCAAAGGATTAGAAATTGAGGGGATGTCCATCATTTGGAGAATGGTTTAATAAGTTGTTCTATATAATTATGATGGCATAATATTGTGGAATAAAAGATGTTGAGTTGGATGGTATTGGTAAAACTGAGAAGACATGTGTACTCGTGCAAAGTGAAATGAAAAGAATCAGGAGACCATCAAATAAAGTACATTTTTATAAATAGTGTAGATGATGTTTGTGAAAGACTTCACTTCTCTGGTCAAGACAATGATTCAAGAACATCACAAAGAACCAATGATTAAAAATATCCTCTATCTCTAGAGAAAGAACTGTTAAACCCTGAATGCAAATTGAAGCAGTGTTCTTATTAACTTTCTTTTCCTTTTTTTGTGCTTTCTTTTGTAACTTATCTAATATGGAAATATGTTTTGCATTATTTCAAATTGATAAGAAATTTTAAATTGTCTTCTCAAGGAGGAGGAATAGAAGAAAGATAAAGGAAAATTTTAAAATACTTGTTAAAGATTTACATATAATTAAGAAATGTTTAACAGAATAAAAGATACATCTTTCATTTATTTTGCTAAACATTTACACATTTATAAATTACACACACACACACACACACACACACACACACACACACACACACACACACACACACACCTCTACCTTAAAGAGGACCAATGTGAAAATTTAAAAGCTCAAATAACAAAATCTTGTGAAAGAAAGACAAGGTGGTGAGGTTTCATGTCAAGTCATAATCCTAATCAAAATTATATATTCAACATTTCTTGATTGATTGAAATGAGAAAGCAGTAAATCCTTAAATAATAGTCTTCAAGTAAAAATAACAGAGAAGGTCAAGTCAAAATTTTGGAAATCAGATTACTTCTCAGAATGATTTAAGCTGTACATATTATGGGAGTTAAAAAAGTTATAAATTATTAAACTTGAGTACTAAGACTGTGTTATATCATTCCAGAAAGAACAGCAAGAATATCATGGAAAAGAGGCAACATGAAGTGTTTTAGTGATGTTCTTACCCAGAAACAAGTATGGGCTAGAGATTTTTTTTGACATCCATTCTGCAATTTATGTGTACATAGATTTCCTGTTACAATCATCAACTGGTCAAATAATTAATCTATTTTTCATTTTGGCATATCTAATACTAATCCAGATCCTGAATTTGTTTCAAGTAAATGAAATCCTGCCTGATATTTGACCAGTAATGAAATGAGATGCTTGCTATATACCACAAAATTCTAAACTGCATGCAGCCTTACCCTTTCCTAGCAAGAAATTTTTCAGGAGTAAATTGTATAGTTTTACTTTTCATTGCTCAAATGTTTTCTATATGACTCTGAACATGTTGTTGCTATTTAACTTCAGTTTCCTAATTTGAAAAGATGAGGAAGTTTGACTACATGATACCTAATATTCTTTGAATTTTTAATATTTTAAGATTCTTTATTTTAATTTGGGCTAAGTACATCAGGTAGGAAGTTTAGTTACTAATATCCAAATAAATGTACATAGAATTATTATTATTAACTGTTATAGTCATAGAGGCTTATAATTTTCAAACTATTTTCCTAAAAATAATCAAATAATATGGGTAGTGCAAATATAATAATTTTCATTTTTATATGAGAAAATTGATGCATAGAGATGTAAAGATTTGCTCAAGATCACATTAATTAGCCACTGGAGAAAAAAACAAAACCAAACCAAGAATAATGAAACACACACACACACACACACACACACACACACACACACACACAGACACACAAATATGCATATGCACATAATACACACTCATATATACATGCATATATATATATCCATGTGAATAAATACACATATACGGTTATGTATGTATATCTCTACATCTATCTATAGATATATCATCTATCTAATTATGTATCTATCATCTATTGATCTATCTATCTATCTATCTCTCTACCTACTAGTTGGCATAGTGGGTAGAATATACTGGTCCTGGAGTCATAATGATCTGAGTTTAAATCTGCTTCAGACTCTAACTAACTGTGTGATCGTGGGCAGCTTAACCCTGTTTTCCGTAGGTTCCTTGTCTGTGAAATGATCTGGAATAGGAAATAACTAACCACTCCAGGATTCTACACCATGAAAATCCCAAAAAGGATCACAGAGAATCAGACACTACTGAAATGACTCAACAACATCCATCTGTCCATGTGTCTATCTATCTCTATCTATCTATCTATCTATCTATCTATCTATCTATCTATCCATCCTTCTATCTATATAAATACACAATACATATACCATGTGTATGCATATGTATATGTGTATATGCATCATTATATTCATATATTTTTAGTTACATCGATATGTACATGCATACAAATACATACATAAATACACATATGTATATATGTGTGTGTGCACAAACACAGTTGCCAGGTAAAGATAGATAGATAGATAGATAGATAGATAGATAGATAGATAGATAGATAGATGAATGGATAGAATGACTATTCTGATTTAGGTTGTTCTATGTGCATGGGGTTCACTTGAGCATTCCACAATTGAAAGCAGAAATCTAGTTAGATGATTTCACCTGTCTCTCTTAATTCACATTGTATATGGATCTAATCAAATTTGTAGAATATATTACCAGATTTCAAAATAGCAATAGTAGCTTTTCTTATTTTTCTGAAGAATAATTTATTTGAAACACAAATCTTTGACTTAAAAGTGGTCTCAAAATGCTAATATCATATGAAACTTGCAACTTTTGAAAGACAAATGAGGGAATGCAGATGCTTAGGTTCCTATTCAATTGTCACCTAGGTAACCCTGAGCATATGTAAGCAATTTGAATTGGAAGGAGTTCATCATCTATATTTTTGGAGTCAAATATGCAATGTAGGCAAGTTTCCATGGCACCAGCAGTTACCATACCACATATGTTCTCTCAGCGATTTGGTAGAAGTTGTATATTATATAGGTATATTTCATGTCCAGGAAAATTGGCTATATTTTTAGGTGAAAACATTTATTTTTCATTCGTATGGCATAACATAGTACAGAACCTCATTTTCAGAGACAAATAGAAACATGGGTCAAAAAGTAAGCCACACCCTAATTTCCAGAACTAGAAAAGACTGAGGCAAAGCTTCAGATACTTGTCTTTTTACCTATATAAGAATATTTATATCATGGCTAAGAAGAACATAATAGAGGAAGTCATCTCAGAAATAACTTACCCTGCAATGTCATATATCATTGTTCAATTTAAGAAAATTCCATATGCTTAAAAAAGAATTGCAGTGAAAATGTAATCAATGAAAATTTATCCTGAACTTCAGAAATAAGCTAAATAAATAATGGTATAAGGGAGTCAGGAAATGTGGGTTAATAATCTGTTTCTTCCCTCACTATCTATACCGGTGATTTGCTAGATGGTTTATAAAGTCCCTTCTAGTTGTTCTAAGTCTAGATTCTCCACCATTATAATGTATGAAAATGACTAATATAAATAGGACAGTTTGGTGGCAAAGTGGATAGGATACTGGGTGTAAGTTTAAACCCAGCTTCAGTCCCTTATGAGCTGTGTCACCCTAGGCAAGTTACTTAGTTTCCTTATCTGTAAAATCTACTCATCTGGAGAAAGAAATGAAAAACTACTCTACTATCTTTGCCAAGAAAACCCCAAATGGGGACATGAAGAGTCAGACACAACTGAAAAATAACTGAACAATATTAACAAATAGTTTATAAAATAAAACATAGTTAAGAGATCAAATATCTTGTGTGTGTGGGTAAATGTCAATATTTTTTATTAAAAGTACCAAGTAGGGGTGGCTAGGCGATGCAGTGGAATCAGGAGTACCTGAGTTCAAATCCAGCCAGAGACACTTTCTAATTACCTAGCTGTGTGGCCTTGGCCAAGTCACTTAACCACATTGCCTTGCAAAAACCTAAAAAATTAAAAATTAAAAAATAAAAGCACCAAGTACATGACATCTAGCTGTTGACTTATGTGGTAGGGATGCCAAATAATTTACACTTTTAAAAAAATCAACCTCTATCCCAATGTGAAATCTCCCTCCTAACCCCCTAAGTGTCATATTAGGTTCCCTTTGAGTAGAAGTCTTCAGAGAAAGGTTAAATGAACATTTCTCAGGTATGTTCCAAAGAGGATTTTTGCTCATTAAAAGGTGGGATTAGAGTTCTGTTTCAACTCTGAGAATCTGGGGTTTTGTGTGTAACTTTTCCTTGGACTTATGTAGCACAAAGATGAAGAAACAGTTGGGATTATAGTGACACAAAGATCTCCATAGGTGGTAATTTTCCAAAAGATCCCAAACTGAGTCATCATTTAAGGCAGAATATTTTCTTCCTTCCTCCCAGCCATTTTTTAAAACTACATTTATTCCTGAACAATAAGTGTGTTTTTTTTCTTTTTTATTTAAAGCACAGTTTTAGGATTAAAAACTTGAGCTCTACCATCAATTGGGGAATGGTTAAACAAGTTACAGCACATGAATATTATAGAATACTAATGTTCTATAAGAAACCATAAATGGTTGGACTCTACAGAAGCATGGAACGAGTCAGTTACAGGATGCTGAAGGAGCAGAACCAAGAGAACAATGCACACATTAACAACAACATTGTGAGATGATCATCCTTGATGTATGCAGCCTCTCAGCAGTTTAGAGAGCTAGGACCTTTTAGACTGGATATGAACAATGCCATCCCCCCCCCACATCCAAAGGAAGAAAAAAACAAACCAAACCAAACCAAACCACAAAAATCTCTTTCAGATTCTGATGAACAATACACTCACTTTTTTTAAAATGTCTCATGTATTTCTTTCCCTTAATCCTAATTCCTTATAGCGAAAATGAGTAATCTGTATACATGCTTAATACAAATGTGTATGTACAATATAACCTGAATATTTGCCTCTGAGGGGAGAGAGGCAAGAAGGGAGGGTGGAAGAAAATTTTGTAACTTAAAAATATATATGTGTATGGATGAATGTTGAAAACCTACATAATAAGTATTAGGAAAAATAAAATATGAATAAAAAAAACTTGACCCCTACTTCCTATCTTCAGGTTCAATTTCAGAGTAAATGTCAATGATCTTCAATTTTCTTTCTCTTTAACTTTGCCTAGTTTCCAGAAAAATGAGTACAGCTAGATGGTGCAGTGGGTGGAGAGGTTTGCCCTGAATTCAGGAGGACCTAAATTCAAATCTGGGCTCAGATACCAGCTGTATAACCTTGGACAAATCACTTAACCTTGATTTTCTCCAATCCAGGGCCATCTCCAGTCATCCTGATTCATATTTGGCCACTGGACCCAGTTGTAAAAGTGAGGCCGTGGGCTTTGCACAGCACCCCCTCATTCAAACTCAATTCATGTGCTTGTCAAGGCATCATCTCCCTGATGTCAGGGTCTTCTTAGAGAACAAAGGACAAACATCATCCTCATTCCTTAAAATCTCAACTGAAGTGCCACATTCTACAAGAAACCTTTTCGATCTCCTCATTTATCTTCCCTTCACAAACTCCCTTGTCTTCATTTGTTCCAATATACATGTTTTCTCATGTTACAGAACGTTAAATCCCCCTTTTCAAAGCTCACAACCTTTGTCTTTAAAATCCAAATACTTAGCATAGTGACAGGCACAGATCAGGTACTTAACAAATGCAACTTGATTACTGAATGTTTGAATAAATTATTTAAAATGCTGTCAACTATGATAAAGGAATGTTTGTTTTTGTTTTTGTTTTTTTCCCAACACAAGTCATTTCTAAGAAGTTTCCCGAAGAATACTTTAGAACACATGTGATAAGGAGGAATTCATCCCAGAATAAATAGCAAATCTAGTACCTCTCTCCTGGTCCAAATTCAAACCATGAAAACTGGTCCAGTCATTTAGGATTTAGAGTTGGGAAGAAGTTTAGAAATTATCAAGCCTAATCTTCTCAGTTCCTATTTAGCCTTAGCCTCATCTGTTTGGTAGAGGGGAAAAGGATGTATAAATGCTCAAGAATTGGGACTTCTGTTTATGGTTTTGTGTGAAATATAGAAAGACATAAAACCTGTTTCCTTTTTCACTTTAGGCTGCCAAAGTAGGAAGAAGTGCAGCTGTAGGAAAAACTCAGACTGCCTGGGTATGTATCTAAATGATGTCTCTGGCAGCTTCAACCTGCTCCTTCTTTCAAAGAGGTGGAAAGGGGGACAGACCATTGGCCTTGAGTAGATAAATGTAATTCCTCATAAATCTGCTTTCATGATTCATTACTGATTAGTTTTAAGCAGAATGTAAATATCAAGCCCCAAAGTTTGAAATATCTGAGAGACACTTACTGGCTCTCACATACTCTGGTTAATTGACCCATTGATAAAACACTTAATCATACAATGACACATAACTGGGAAACTCTCTAAGAATTTAAGTTATAAAGTTGGCATATCTGCCCTGGTAGCAGCATTTTCTTACCAAAAGTTCCACAATGAAATCATAGATCTATTCAATAACAAACAAAATGAAAGACTGAAATAGAGCTGACAATACTTGTGTGGTGGTGATGATTTGGGGAACTTTCTTGAGATAGACATTGTATCTTTTTTTATCAGGTATAATTTCCATGAGTATATTTTGTTGTATTCATTATCCTAATCCTGGAATGTAGCTTCTCTTTACCGCTGCCTCTTAGAAACTTTGATTCCTTCAGAGGTGAGCTTAAACAATATCTCAGACATAAGGCCTTTCCAGATCTCCCAATGGATATTAGTTTTCCTAATAATTATATTTATATTGTGTACTCTTATTTGTGTACATGTGGTACCCCCAATCTAATGTGAGCTCCTTGAGGGTAGAACTTGTTTCATTTTTGTCTTTGTACCTCTACTGCCAAACATTGATTGATTTTTTTTAATTCAGGAGGCATTCATTAAGGGCTAATTATAAAATCAAACTCTATTCTAAGAGCTAGAGGAATAACAAAAATCTCTTCCCTCTAGGGACCTTCTTTGAACAAGTCAGTGTTGTCTTCTCAGTCAAATCTGTGATGATGAAGGAAAATTTTGTAGGAGCTTTCAGTTTTTGTAGGAGTTTCAGTTAGCAAAAACAAAAAGTTAAGTTTCTCAACAAAGCATTGTGGAGGGCACTGGACCTGAAGTCAGAATAATGTGCATGTCACCCTCAGTAAAGTCATCAGGCCTCTCTGACCCTCCATTTCTTAGTTTACAAAAGAATGATGATCAGAGTATCAATCATGCTCATAGAAAGGGCATGAAGGTAAAATAACATTACTTCAAAATAGTTTACAAACATTAAAATACTATATAAATGTGACAAAGCCATATCAAGAATAAGAAAAGAAATCCATAATTAAGTTTTCAACTTAAAGGAAGCTGTCATATATTGAAAGTAAGTGATTCATTACCTCATCTAAAATATTCTTGATATAATTACCATATACACACACACATATATATATGTAAATCACTTCTGACTAATACAATGAACACCTTGATAATAGCTCATATATACATAGGCAAAGGCATATGCATACACACACATGTATATATATATATATATATATATATATATATTCCTATTATTATACATATATGGCTATGGATTTGGATATGAATATATAAGAATTTTTATTTCCACAAATTATTATCCCCCCAAGGGAAGGGATAGGTTCTGTATCAATAATCCTAATTTTAAAACACGGAGAAACTTAGTTTCCTAGAGAATTAATAAATTGATAGAGGTCACAATAATGGAATTTTTGAAGTGGTAAGGTTGTGATTGGGCACCAAGTTTCCATCATCTACGATTACCTCCCTTTTTACTTTACTGCACACTGCCTCTCCCTCTATAAAAATGGTTAAAAGCTCAATGTGTCCATTCTAATGGATCATAGCAAAACTGGACTTCAAGGAAACACATGAATAAGGAAACAGAAGGAGCAATAATGGTTCAGTGGTTACAAGATGAGCTTTGCTTGAGGCTCTTAACTCCACCATTTGCTAGCTGAGTCAATATGGGTTATACTCATCCAATTAGATTGTACTCCTTGAGGGCAGGAACAGTTCTCTGTCCTTTTTTGTATTCTTGGTGCTTAGTACGTACAAGACAGATATTTAATAAATGCTTATTGTCTCACTGAATCAAGCACTCCCTGGAATGGGTTTTGAAGTCCAGTTGTTTTTTTTTTTTTTTTGCTTTTCCTTTCTAATTCACCCTACATATACCTACCAAAGCAAGAAATAAAGCATTTTTTGGTTTGTTTTTTTCATTCTCGGTATTTAGTACAGTAACTAGAGCATAGAAATAATTTTGCTGGATTTAATTGAATTGGAAGTCTTTTTTTTGGTCAATAAGGGAGTGACTCATCCAGTTTATATAATATATGTCTGAGACCAGAGTTGAACTTGGGTCCTTCTGACTCTATGGCCAGTGTTATAACTGAAAGCAATTCTTATAAAATTCTCTTTTAACCTTATTTTCCAGTTCAAAAACCTTCAATGACTCCCTGCTAAGAACAAGATAAAATAAAAACCGCATGGCATATTATTTAATCCTATTTCTATATGGGATTTTCTCTAGTCCTAGGATGCAATCTATCATTTTCATTTCTCAGAATCCTTATCTTGTCATCTTTTACCACAAAGTCAAGGAAGTCTTCTTTGATTCCATCACCCCCCAGTTGTTGGTATCCTTTCTTGATATTAACTTTTATTTTACTTGTCTGCATGCTGAAATCTCCCATTTTAATTAAGTTCCATAGGGGGCAGGGATTTTTTTTTTAAACTTGGTATGCCCTGTTCTTTCAACAGTGACAATACGTTTTTGTTAAATTGCATTGTCAGTTGAAATAAAATTCAATCTAGCCTTAAAATTCTATGATGCTTTGAATAAAACAAAACTATCTGATTCTGAATAATCAGGGAGAGTATTTTTCTTCCTTATCTGAAATTAATTAGCTCCTTTAAAAGTAATTGATATTTTATTCTGTTAATATGTATGTAATCATATAATAACAAATTAAACTCATTTACTCTGAAGCATCAAAGTTATTTGAACAAGGATGTGCATCTTCCAAAATATTAAAATGCTTTTCCAGTTTTGGTCAAATAGAATATAAAAAACAGACTGCAAAATCTTGTACAACCAGTCATGGTAAATGATACATAATTTTGTTGTGACTATTAACTGCAATGTAGTCTGTCTCTCAGCCCTGAGTAGGACCATCTATCTTAACTTATATTTTCTGATCTCCAGCAGAGCTGCACACAAAGAGATGCTTAAGAATATGTGAATTTCTTTCCATTTTTCATATTAATGATGATAGATGAAGATAACTGACTTAATAGCTTCAGTCAAACTAGTGATTTGGTCATAGTTCTGGTACTTCCAACAAAATTGTACTAAGAAACATGACAGTTTTCAATCGTACTATTACTTTGTAATAGTCTCCCTACTCATTTTGATTAACATTAGTTAGCATGTTGCATCAGAAGCATTATACCATGAACATGTCATGTGAAATATAGCAAATTACCTAATTATGTTGCATAGAGGAAACTATATAAAGTGGGGCTTAAACATTGTGGAAATTATCATATATTCAAATATTTTTATTTGTGAGAATTAGAAACAAAGATTGGTAACTTGAAGCAACATTATGCAAAAATATGAATTTTTACAGTTTCACAGGGCACTAATTTCATTTTATTATATATCAGAAAAGTTACAATAAAAGACAATAAATAAAATCAATCAAATATTTATTAAACATTTACTCTATGCTGGAAATGGTGAAATAAAGACAAGGAATGAGGTAACCTTTCAGGAAAGATAAGTATGATGTATAAGCTGATACTATATACACATTTTATATACAATGTGTATACATACATATTGACACACATTTGTATACATGTGTATAAAAATGGGTATATGTGTAACCATTTGTGCATGTATATATGCATATGTGTACACACATGTCCAACTCTTTATTACTCCACTTGGATTTTTCTTGGCAGAGATTGGAACAATTTGCCATTTTCCTCTCCAGCTCATTTTACAGATGAGGAACCAAGACAAACAGAGTTAAGTGATTTACCATGGGACACATAGCTACTAAGAGTTTTGGGTCAGATTTGATCTCAAAAAGATGAGTTTTCTGACTCTAAACCCAATACTATCCATTGTACTACCTAGCTGCCCCAAGCTATATATTTACATACTCACAAGCACTCACATATACATATGTACTGACAAACACACATATACATATTATAAATATTTCACAGAGAATATTGCAGTAAAATTCAATGGCAAACCAGAAAAGGCAAGTATAAAACACTTCAAAGATGAGAGGTGTGTGTCATGAATATATAAAGTAGTCCATTTACCTTAAGCTGTCATAAAAAAAATATGACATATCCTCTCAGCACCAAAATTTTCCTTAACAAATAAGCCTGACATTCTGAGAAGTTCATAAACACTTTATTTTAAACAACTGGAGAATGATATGGAACACTGCCATTATTGTGTTCTAGTAGTAAACATCCAGTATACATTTGTTGGTTGTTTCATAATTGATTTATGGGATAAGATGTGTTAGGGATGATGAAGGAAACAGGGTCACATTCTAGGTAAAATGCTCGACTGTAGCAGGAAAACAAATAAAGATCTGAAGGTTAAAAAGTTCACACAGCAAAGGGGTAAGAAATCAGAAAATTGGAGCCAAGCAAAGAGAGAAGTGGAGAATTGTAAAAAACCAATTAATCAAAGGTAAAATCAAATGTAGACCAATAAAATATAGTCAAAAATAATGACTAAATGAAAGTTTTCATAAACATAGTACACTTTAGAAAACTACTGATCACATTTCTTTCTTATACAGAAAAATATTGAGGCTAAAATGCTCCATTCTACCTTCTCTGTTTCCATAACTGTTAGTGATCCCCAGCACTCTCTTATATGGAAACTTGCTGTCACCCACTAAAATATGTGTGTGTACTTTGTACACTTGTATGAATACTTATATTTATGTGTGTGCAAGTATGTATACATATACTATATAGGATATAATAAATATAAAAATATACAATATGTTATTATAGATGTGGGTAAAAATGATATAATATATAATCAATATGCAGTCTGTATAATATATTGGTAATCATACATATGGATATAATATTATATACAACAATGGATATATATATGTATATGGTATTTGTATGCTATTATAATCCATGGTAATAATAAATGCATATTGTTACAATAAAAATTATTGTACATTATATATGTATATTTTATGTGAGTATATGGACATTTATGTCCCTATACAATAAAATATACATATATATGCACATAGGTATATATGTTTATCAATATCAATATTGATTTTGATATAGTAGAGATATATGGATATATAGGTATATGAATATAGATATGAAGGAAATAGCAAACCACTCCATTATCTTTTTCAAAAAAAAAATCCAAATGGTGTTATTCAGACTGAAAAATGACTGAAGAATAGTAAAAATAAATAAGGAATTCCCTGTAAAGAATCTCCTTGTACTAAAGAAAATCAGTTCCTATTTTGAGATATATACTTTTTTAAGAATTGTTTGTGTTATTTAATAACTAAAACATATTCATCGAGTCATATGGCCAGTAACTATTAAGTCAAGACTTGAAACTAGACTTTCCTGATTGAGACTAACTCTGTATTAATTAAGTCAAATTAGTTTTTCCTGGGGCTTGGCAAAGAGTAGGCCCTTAATAAATATTTGTTTATGGTCCTCTTATTCCATTATACTACCTCTATCACTATTTAATTGTACTGAACATTGGATAATGGTATTCTTGAAGCTGGTGTTAAGAGCATTCTTCAGTTTGTGGTTGACCTGATATCCTTGGAGCTACATATTCAATTTTCAGTAATTCTGTGGAGAGTACAATTGTTGTTCCTCCTTTTTGAGTACTCCATCAATCAGTAGGTCTAGTTAATTTAACAAATAAATTAAGAGAGAACTGAGCAATTTACCTAGAAAAACAAGCAGATGAAATCATCACCCAGATCATGAAGTGAAGGGGAAGGAAAAGGAGCAGAACTTACTGTCTGCCAGATATTGTGCCAAGTCCTTATAACAAAGGTAAGATTCCCACATTATAGATGAGGGAGCTGGGGTAGACGGATGTCATTTGGTCAAATTACATGGCTTGTTAAGTAGCCTAGGTGGCATTTGAACTCAGATCTTCCTGGCTCCAGGTTCAGGTTGTCAACTAGTTGCTTTGTTGCTACTAAAGTTGTCTGACAGATACTAACACAAAATAATGCAAGCTTTCTGGAACATTCTATATATGTCTTGAATAGGTATTAAAGATGAACAATGATCTTTATTCTCAAAAGAATATGAGATCAAATTTCACCACATTCAAAAAGCTATACATACTTTCAATGCTCTGAAGATGCAACCCATCGCAAAATTTAATTTTATTTTAGATGTGATGTCAGTTATTCTCTAAATGATGTTTAATGGCTGTGGATCATGAAAAACCATCATCTCCAAAGTTTCTTTGGATTGCATGATCCAAAGCCTTTAAGCATCATCTGGTAAATAGTTGACATCTGAAAAAATTAAATTGTCCAAAGGGCAGTGGAGATACACATGTTAGATATAAATTGTTGGCAACACTTTACTAATGACACTTGTGTTATCAGCTATAGTGTAAAAAGTTCTCATCCAGGAAATATACAATCAGAAAAGGAAATTATTCTTAAACTTATGGAGAAAAATAAGTAACTTTAAATGAATAACATAATTTTAACTGTTATCTTAGAAATCTTTAAGGAGATGAAGGCTTCTTCAATGATCCTATGACATTAGAAGAATAAAATGTCATAGAAAAAAAGGGGTGGAGGAAATATCTATACT
This sequence comes from Macrotis lagotis, assembly GCF_037893015.1. Taxonomy (NCBI): domain Eukaryota; kingdom Metazoa; phylum Chordata; class Mammalia; order Peramelemorphia; family Peramelidae; genus Macrotis; species Macrotis lagotis. The sequence continues at coordinate 193,966,094 of NC_133658.1, read as the reverse complement.
GATAGGATCATGGGTTCAGTGAAGAAATGGGTGGTCATACTAAGAAAAAAAAATCCCTATTTCATCTTCCTGGAACAAAGATGTAAGAACTCCTGAATTTTGGAGAGATTCATGATTTTATTACTATGAATATCAAACTTAAAGAGGAGAATTTCACTAAATAAGTTGACAGAGAGGTTAATTGTTGCATGTATCATTGACACAATTGCACTGATGACCTTCAAAAATTTAAATTTCAAATACACCCTCTCATGAATATACATTTTTATGACCTTTCTCTGATATGCATCCCATTCTCTGGAGATTTTCCTGTTTTAGTCTCCCTTACAGTTTTATGTCTTGTGGTTGATGAGTCCTTTTATTATTCTTGAGTTCATCCTCCCTTTTATATATAACCCATAGCAAAGAAAAGAAAAAAGAGGAAGCAAATTGTTTAGCATATATTACCATAACTGATGCTATAGTCTTCCTCTCTATCCTACAGTTTAAGATATTCTTTTTGTTATTTTCAAAAGGTAATAAAGAAAATAATCACAAATTAAGGTTGTTATTCTTAATTTATCTCAATTTCAGTGACATGCTTTTGGTTTTGCCTTTATCATATTTCAAATATAAATTTATTTCTATTTTTGCTTCTTTTATAAATAGTGACAAAAGGAATATTAAAATAATGCTACATGATATAGGGAGATAAAATAAATATTCTTAAATATAATGCTGGTCATACTAGTCCTAAGGGGGTAGATACAATAATATTTCCTTATATTATATTTTTGGGGAAAAAATCATCTTTGTTCTCTTACTTATATGTAATCAGTTTAAAACAATCTCTATGTGTGTGCATGACTGTATATATATATATATGCATATACATATATGTGTGCATATGTCCATACATATATAAATACCTCTGTTTTTATTCCTATATTGTTCTAAATTTTCCTAAAGTTCATTCCCCTGACCTATAATAGAGCTAGCAATAGAATATTTGTCTTCTGAGACATACAGTTTAGCTAAATCTAAAGAGAAATCATAACATATGACTTAGAATCATAGAGCTATAAATTTAGAACTGAAAAGGAACTTAAAGGTGACATATTTCAAAACTCATTTTATAGATGGGCAAACTGAATCACAGAAAGTTTAAACGACCTTTCCAAGATCAGAAAAGGAGAAAGTAGCAGAACTTGGACTTGGTAATAAGTGGCAGTTCTCTAACTCTGACTCAACTTTTTTTTTTACCATATCACATATCAGCAGACTGCACAATCATATATAATTTTTTAACCATTAAAAAAGCAAGTCAAATCTTCTGCTAATTTTTAGATGATATATGATCTATTTTTGAGGAGGGGACAACATTGTCAGCAAAATCAATGTCCCTGAATATGAAAATAGGAAGATATCCCTTTGATAATTTCATGAGCAGTCTCTCATTCTTTCTTTTGTTCGTCAGTTCTTTTCTCTTTTTTTATATTTTTTTTAAAAACTTAAATACAAAATGAGAAAAGGAAAAAAAGAACATTATCTTGTTCACAGCAGACTATAAAAGAGGATTCAAAATAAAACAATAAATTTTCATTTCAAGAAAAACTATATGGTAAAAGCTGCCAAGCTTTTCTTTGATTCCTTCTTGATTTTCTTTTTGTTTGCTGCTATGTACTTTTAAATTTACTCCCCTTCCCAATTAAACATGAATGTGCACATATATGCACAAAGATATCTAAAAAAAAATACATATATATATATATATAAATGTATACACATATACACTCATACACATTTATGTAAGACTATACTATGCTTATAGATTTACTAATTTATTTCAGATGACATTGAATAAATAGATTAGTCAATTGTCATTTAAAAAATTATATTGGGGCAGCTAGGTGGCACAGTGGATAGAGCACTGGCCCTGGAATCAGGACAACCTGAGTTCAAATCCAGCCTCAGACACCTAGTTATGTGACCTTGGGCAAGTCACTTAACCCCATTGGCTTGACAAAAAATAAAACATAAAAATTGTTTAAAATTATATTGACTTTATCTGCCCATGAACAATAAATACTTCAATTATTTAGATCTGAGTCTATTTGTATAAAAAGCATTTTTGTTTATGTTCACATTGTTCCTTTGTCTGTAAATAAGAAAATTTCCAGCACTACCCACCTTCCCCAGTACTAGATTCTTGTGCATCAATTTTTTTATGTCTCATTTGTATAAGATTATTGCTCCTTTTTATTTATTGTTGAACAGTTTTATTTTTTTAATAGAATCACCCCACCATACTCAGCTTGGTCAATGCCCTTCTTTCAACAACCACTAACAATTATAAGTGTATTGCTAATATTTTCACATATTCAAAACATATAATTTGACCTTACTGAGTTCCTTATAATTGGTCTGTAGTGTTTGCCCTATATTTTTCCTGGATGTTATATGTCAAATTTTCCCTATAGTTATTGGGGGGAGGCGGTTGTCACAAAAACTTAAAAGTTTTTGAGTCTGTTAAATGACCCTTTTTTCCCATTCATGATTAAATTTGATATTACTGGGTAACTTATCCTTGGTCCTAATCCCTGTTCTTTTACTCTGTAGAGTACAATATTCCAAGACCTACAGTCCTTCAATGTGATACCTACTCTCGTGGATCAACGATATTTAGATTGTTTTATTTTTCTTTTTGTTTCCAATATTTTCTACTTAACCTGACAGCTTTGAAACCTAACTATGACATTCCTGTAAGTTTTCTTCCTGCAATCACTTTCTGGTGGTGATCAGTGCATTTTTTTCCCTACTTTGTCTTCTTGCTCCTGAAATTCAGGGCAAATTTCCTTTGTGATAGTGGATCAAGAATCTTTTTTTTATTTTAATTTTCATAGTCCAACTATTCTTATGTTACTTCTTCTCTGAAAAACAGATCTGATGAGATTTTTCCCTTTATTCTTTTTGTTCATTTTTTTATATTTTGTTTCATGATTTCTTTGTTTTAGAATGTCATTAGTTTCCCCTTGCCTAATTCTAATTTTTCAAGAAATTATCTTTTTCCTTAAGTTTTGATTCTCTACACCTAGTTGGTTGACTTTCTTTTCATAATTTTCTTGGATTTGCTCTTATTTTTTTCCTAATTTTTTCCTCTTATTTGATTTTTAAAATCTTTTTAAAGTTCTTCCAAGAATTATCTTTTTGTACTTCGGACCATTTGACACTTCTCATTGAAAAGGAAGAATTCTTTTAGCTTCATTATCTTTCTCTGAATATGAATCTAGATCATCCATATTATCATAGTAACTATCTAGGGGTTGGTTTCTTTCTCCTTAAATTAATTTTTGTTTCATTTTGTTTTTAGCAGCTATTAGAACAATCAAGCTGTAGTTTTGAGGTATGGGGAATGATGTCTCAAATCCTTCTTACTGTTATTTTTTTTGAGGTCTGTCTCAGGACCCAATATTGCACTCTCTTCTCCATTCATAAGTCATAGCTAGCTTCCCATCCACACTGTCCTGCAAATGATCTTGTTCCCTAGAATCCCTCTGGTGGCTGCAGCTACAAGTGTCTTTTCTGCCTCAGAATTCTACCTGGGCACTCTGCTCTCCTGCAACTGTACACAGAAAACAGGGTCCCCATCCTTCACTATTGCACCCACCAGGTGTGTGTTAGTCACTTCTCTCTCTAGCCACAGCTTGGGATATTCAGTAATCACAGCTGTGCTTGGAGTCCCTCAATAATGAAAAGTTCTTCAATCTTGTTCTCAACCATCAGATCTTCACACTCTATGAAATAAAAGTTTCTAAGACTGAGGCTACCTCTCAATCCAACTGCCCCCAGGGTTTGTTATTTGCTGATTCTACAAAGTTGGCCTGAAGTGGTTTGTACTTCACTCAAGTTAAAGCTGAGACCCTGGAAGTCCAGTCTTTTCTGGGTTCCTCTCATTGTCTTAGGAGGACAACAGCTTTACTCCTTGTTAATTTCTGTTGCTCTGAGGTTTGTTTGTTTTTTAATGAAATTTGTATTACTAAAAGTTGTCTGATCAACTCTACCATTTTCTCAGAATGCTCTTTCCATTTATTTTTCCTTGATAATTTTCCAAAAAATGTTGTCCAGGTTCTCCTTTTGATTATGACTTTCAAGCAGTCCAAGGATTGTGATAGTTTCTCTATTTTCCAGGTCACTTGTTTTTCCCATGAGGTATTTTACATTTGCTTCTACTTTTTCATTCTTTTGGATTTGTTTGAGTACTGAAGTCTCATAGTAATTGACTTCCCTTGCCCAATTCAGACTTTTAAAGATTTGTTTTTCTCAATTTGTTTTTGTACCTTCTTTTCTATTTGGCCAATTGTACTTTTTAAGGAGTTGTTTTCTTTATTGGATTTCTCTATCTCCTTTCCCATTTCTAGTCCTAATGATTCAGGGGAAGATGAAGAGATTTGTATGTAACAGAAAGTATTTGGGTGGAGATGCAAATTGACTCTTGAGATGTAAATTGACTTGAATTATGATTGTAACAGAAATAATTATAATCTTGGGTGAGAACCCTCTCCATTCTTAAAGTATCCTTGTTTAATGTAAAATTTGTATCCTGATCTCCTTGGGCTTTACCTTCTACTTAATTCTGAGTCCAGTATAAGGGAAGGGAGTTCACCTTTTGCCCTCAGGATGAGAAGCAAGACAGAAAAACCTGAGATGGACTCCAGTTCAGGGCTGGCTCAGTCTTCTCTGACCATGGCCTATCTCTCTCTCTCTCTCTCTCTCTCTCTCTCTCTCTCTCTCTCTCTCTCTCTCTCTCTCTCTCTCTCTCTCTCTCTCTCCCCCTAGCCCTTCTTATGTTTTATAACCTTTTTAATAAGTTTTTTTTGTTTTATTTCCACCCATGCTTTCCCAATCTGAATAATGATTCTTCATAGGCAGAATCAAACCCAAGTAGCCAGCAGCTACACTACTAGTTAAGCAATTGTTTTGTTTTAAAACTGTTGACTCTTTTTTCATAATTCTCTTGCATCACTCTCATTTCTTTTCCCATTTTTAAAATTTATTTTTATTTATTTAAGTCAATGGGGTTAAGTGACTTGCCCAAGGTCACATAGCTAGATAATGACTGTGTCTGATGATAAATTTGAATTCAGGTCCTCCTGATTTCAGGGCTGGTACTCTGTCCACTGTGCCACCTAGCTGCACTCACTCATGTATTTTGACATTTTTGTCCTCTTCTGAGTTTATGTCTTGATCTTTTCTTTCACCATAATAACTTTCAATGGCAAGATTCCTTTTTAGTTATTTTTTGCTGTTTTTTTTTGGCCTTTTCTCTTTTTTTAAAAAAAAAGTCTGATTTCTGCTCCCAGAATGGAAAGGGTACTGTCTCAGGCTTCTTGTGTTAGATGTTGTAGGTCTTGGCTGTACTCATGAGGTCAGGAGGCCCATGATGATTCCTTATGTCTGATGTCCTGTGCTAAGCCAGTATATTGTGTGTGTGTGTGTGTGTGTGTGTGTGTGTGTGTGTGTGTGTGTGTGTGTGTGTGTTGGGGGGGATGGCTGGAGCTGCTGGAGGTAACTGGTACTGAGCCAGGGTCCTAGTGTCTGGTTCTTTTAAGATTAGTGGGGTGTTTTTGTATTTTCCCCAGGATATGTTGAAGGAAATAGTAGTCTAGCATCAGGCAGCCACCTGTTTGCCCAGGCAGTCTCCTTCCTTAGGAACCTGTAGGGTTGGTGTTGGTGTTATTGCCAAGTGCTCCACTGAAGCACATATAGGTCTATCTGTTAGAGGTTGCCTACTTGCCTGGGGCTATAAAGAAGCACATGGAACTACTGAGACCTGAAGTCTGCCCAGTACCCTGTCTTTGTTGAGGCACGGGGTGGGTCCTGGTGATGGTATTTACTCCACCACATTGGAGGTCAGGATCTATTGCTGGCTTACTGGGACATTTCCTGTTCTGGACTGCACCTCCCAAGTCTGATAGATCTTTCTTGGTGATCTTCCAAGATTCTTGGGATAAAAGATTGTTTCACCTCATCTTTTTGCTGGTTCAGCTCTTCCAGGATTTTTTGGGGAGCTTTTTTATGGTTATGTGAAGGTGTTGGGAGACTTACATTGATTTACTACTTATTCTGCCATCTTGGCTTCCAGAAGGGCATGGCCTCTCAGTGTTTCTTAAAGCAATCTTTTCCCTTTTATTTTCATAGATACATCTTGGCTCATTTGTTCATTCATCCATTAATGATATGTTAATCATGGATTCTGAATCAATTTCACTTTATTTGAATTGATGCTATTTGATCCATTAGGTGACTACTATGCACCAAGAACTGTGGTAAACAAAACAATAAACTTAAAATTCATCTCCTTAAGGAATTATATTATAGTATGCCAGAGGAAAAATAAACAATTATACCAAAAATATTAAAGAATAAAAAAAATTTGTGGGGTGATGGAGGGGTTGAGCACTAATGTATGAATATATCATTAGAAGCTTTCTGTTAGAAATACTTCTTGAGATGAAACATAAAGATAGCTAGGTATTCCAATAGGCTAAAGTTTATTTATGTATATGGAAGTGTGTTTGAACATGTGCTTGTGTATTTTATTCATGGAGAACATGAAGCACAGACATGGAAACAGAAGATGTAGTATACAGAAAAGAGAAAGAAGAATAATTCTAATGAGTATAATAATTATATTAAGAGAAATAATTAAAATAAATCTAGAAAGATATGTTGAAGTCAGACTACTCAAGATTTTAATTATTAAAACATTATTTTATTCTGATCCAGGGGCAATAGGAGTCATTAAAGTTTCTGGAAGAGGGCAAAGATTAGGCCTGAACTTTAAGATTATTAATTTAACAGATGTATAAAGGATGGATAAGAGAGGAGGTAGAATAAGTATCAGATTCTTTCAAGGAGATCAATTAGGAAACTATTGCTTAAATACAAGCAAAAGATGATGAGGTCTGAACTGTTAGTAGTCATGTTAGCAGAGAGGGGAGGGCAGATGAATAAACAGTAATGGTATTTTCCACTTGTATTTCCTTTCCCAATATGTTCCCAAAAATTTAAGTCAAAATTATATTTGAAGTATACTTTCTTCTGTTCTGGCAGCACTTTTATACATTGATTATATTAGTTCAAAAGAAAAAAAAAAGATGCCACATGCAGAATACTATTCTATCTAAGACTTCATTTTTTTGTCCTCTGTTTACTTTTGTCCCCCTCTGATAACATTTTTAATTTCTTTCTGTCTACTAAATCGAGCATTTCCTTGAATGCAAGAGATGTTTTTTTTTTTTTTTTAGGAATCTAGCCTGACAGATTTGAATGTGAAAGGGACTTCAGTGATCATATAGCACAGTTTCTTTTTACAGATGAGAAACTAGAAGATCATCATAAATTAACAATAATAATAATAAAAGATAGCAATTATAAGGTTAGCACATTAAGGTATACAAAGTACTTTACATATATTATCTAATTTGATTCTCACAACAAACCCCATAAGAAACTGTTATTTCTTTTCCCATTTTAAAGATGAGGAGATTTAGGCTAAGATATACAGCAAATGAGACAGGATTTTAAGGTAAGGCATCACTGATTCCACATCCAACATTATGTCACCTTTGCTAGCTGCCATAGTTATATAAGCAGTAAGACTACAGTGGCAGAACGGGGATTTAAAAACACTTCTGATATTACAGCATTAATTGTGTTGCACCTTAATGGGTAGAATCTAGATTATGGTGTTTATTGATCATTGAGGAGGCACTAAAATGTTTTGAGCTAAAAAAATTGATAAGAAGACAATTACAATACATATGAGAAATCTAATTTAAAATTCATACCAACTTAACCATCCTTTTTGGTCATTTGGTTGACTGACAATGGAACCATAATTCTTAGGGCAAGTACATTATGTCTCTCAGTAGACATGAGAAGCACACTGGGATATAAATTGGATGTTACAATGCCAATAGTTATTCTTTAATAACATACCTTATTTTTAATGGCATTAGGCATGTACCTGGAGTACAGATGTACAAGTTAAAATTTTTTCATTCCAAAAAGCTAGATACCTTGTAAGCATTGAATTAATGCTTGCTAAATGATAATGTGTGTGTCCTTCAATTTGGAAGATCACAACATCAAGGAGATGATGCCATGACAAGCACCTGAACTGGATTTGAGTGAGGGGGTGAAGGAGTGAGAGAGGGAGAAAGTTGCTTTCTCCTCCAGCGTCATCTAGGTCCAGTGACCAGATATGAATCAGGACAACTAAAGATGACCCTGGATGTGAGTCAATCAGGGTTAAGTGACTTGCCCAAGGTCACACAACTAGTAAGTTTTTGACTCATTATTTGAATTCCTGTCCTCTTGACTTGAAGTACTCTATTCACTATGCTACCTAGCTACTAAATGATAAATAAATTGAAAACCTGGAAAAACCAAAAAAGTTCAAGACAACTCATGATACCTGAGACATCATTCAATATTTTTCATTACTATTGAAAAAGTTTGCAAAAAAAAAAATGTTTCCAAGAGGACAACTAGGTGCTATATAGTGGATAGAGCACTGCCCCTGGAGTTAGGAGGGTCTGAATTCATATCCAGCCTCAAACACTTAATAATTGCCTAGCTGTGTGACTTTGGGCAAGTCTCTCTAATGCCTTTGCCTTAAATAAAGAAAAATATTTATAGCAATACTTTTTTTTTTCTTCTTTGAGAAAATGTCAGTAATGGAAAGAACTCTGTGAGTGGGGTTAGATAGATATGAGTTCAAATCCAACATCAGATACAAGTTCATGACTCTAAGCAAGTCATTTAATTTCCTCCTGCTTCTGTTTCCTCAACTGCAAAATAGGGATAACAAAAATAGGTACCTCACTGGATCATTGTAGAGATAAAATGTGATAATATTTGTAAAATGCTTAGCATAGTGCCTGCTATATTGAAGGTGTTGTTTAAATGGTCCTTCCCTTTCACCTTCTGTTTGTGATAGTTTAAAAAAATGGAAGGAAAGTAGCTGTCATTGATCAAGGAATGACTAAACAAATGTTTATATGTGAATATAATGGAATTATTTGGGACTGCTCTTGAATTGGATTAGTGATTTGATCACTTAGATTCAATACTAGAATAAAATGGGAGGATTATTGATCATCAGTTAGCTAAGGAAGATTTACTTAGACATAGAAAAAAAGTAATATATTTAACAGGCATAGCATCAATATACTTTGAGCATCATTGCAATGAATAGAGCAACCCTGCTTGAATTACCCATTGTGATTTAATATCCAGGTGCCAGAAAGTCCTCAAAGCTTCTAGGTGCTGCTTTGTACTCAAGCATCTAAAAAGTGACATCAGTAATTGAAACCTTTTGTCACTCCAGGGTGGTGTCAATTAGTTTTAAAGAAGAAATTTGTCTAATTTATATGGAGGCATGATATTACACAGGAAAATTATTGTTCCCTAAGAAATAATTAATATGGATTAATTAGAGAAACTTTGAAAGACTTGTATAAATTGATACAGAGTAAAGTAAGCAAAATTAAGAAAACAATTTTCCTTTACACAATAACCATTATAACATAAATGGTGAAATATAATTTCTATCTACTTGATGAGAGATAGTCAGTAGATGTGGAACAGAGCAAATATTTTTAGGTAGGTAAATGTGTAGTTTCACTGTCTTTTTTTGTTTGTTTTGTTTTAGAAAAGTTTCTATTTATAAGGTTAGGAAAGTGTAGAATTCCATCTATCAATAAAATATTTTTAGAAAATTTATTTTTCCTATGATTTAAAAAATAATCTGGAATTTTTAATTGTCCTAAAAATTTCTCTGAATACCTTCAGGAGACATTTATTTGTCTTAGAATAATAAGAACTGATAAATTGTGGGTGCATGATACATCAACTAATTCATGCCAAGTCTATAGGAAAATGGCAGTTGTCAATTGTTGGTGTTCATTTGTAAGGTTTCATTGATCATCCAAAACAATTTAGTACTTTATGTGCTCATTTAATTCTTGATTTTATTTATGGACTTATGGGGATGGTCTCCTGGTGGGAATTAAGAGTAATTGGAGAGTTAATAATGTTTATAAATAGTACAGGAAAGAAAATCAGGGAAGGAAAGAAAACCAAGTTAGATGAGCATTTGTAAGCTGTATAATCATCAAATGCTAGCATAGTAATTACACATCATATGCTGTACAGTTTACAATGTGCTCTCTTCAAAATGCTATGGCGTAAGTATAAATGTGATTATTTAAATTTACAAATAGTAGATTTGGGAAAGCCTAAGCATCTTGACCTTACTCATTTAAAATTTCTCACGTGACTAAAAGTGATAATATAAAGAGAGAAGAGAAAAGTATACAATGTAGAGCTTTGGAGAATACCCACATCTGTAGACAAGATAAAGATTCAGCAAAGCGTACCAAAGTGTAGTGTTGAGAAGTAGGAGGAGAAATAAGAGGCAGTAGTATCATGGAAGCCAAGAGAGGAGAGATTACCTAAGAGAGTTCATTCATTGATGATTCTTCCTTTGGGTTTGGTTATTCAATCAGTTCTGAATTTGCTTATCATTTGTACATAAAATCCTTTGATATTATTTACAAGAATAGAATTAAAGATTTTTTAAAATGTTTTGCTAAAATCTCACTTTTCCTGTGTATAAGGAATTTTATTTAAGTCTTGGAAATTTGGGGACTAGTCTGAGTCTTTTTCATTCATTGTTCCTAAAGTGGTTTAAAGGGAGCATGGATTAACTCCAAACCCCATGCTTAAAATATGTTTATTGATCTACATCACTGCCCTTCTGTGAGAAATAACATTAAAACTTTCAGGACAATATTATTTTGTAATGTAGTCTGCCATTTAGATTTCCTTTGTATCAGGCTGTTTGGGTTTTTTTTCAATTATTACTACTGAAATGTAGGGGCCAAATGAAAATTTGGTCAATCTATTCAATTATCAATCACATATAACAATTTGTATTTCTTCCATAATTTTTCTCTAATACTTTATCACAGCATGAAAACTAAACTCTCAAAATAGTTGAATCCATGCTTCAGCAGCTCTTTCTCTTTTAAAAAAAAACTTTTAAAATAAGCTTTATTGTTACAAGATGAGTAAGGCATTGCAAAATAGAAATTTACCTTTTTTTTATAAAATATAACTTTTTTAATAACGAGCATGCTCAATATGATAAACTAAGGCAAAGATAGGCTGGATCAAGTTCAGTACAATAGTTCCCATGTATTCTGCCATGGTCAGACCACAAGTAAAGTAGTATGTTCACATATGGATGCTATAATTTAGGAAAGTCTCTAATAAACTGGTGAGAGAGAGGGGAATTGAAACCATGATGTGAGATAATCAGCTCATCTCTCTTTGCACTGAACTTCTCTATGCCCATCCCACCAAGATAATTTGGAAAGCATCCAGATCAGAACTAGTAGCTCTTTTTTTTTTAGTAGCTCTTTCTTAAGCAAGAAAGGCTTCAAATATGAGCCCTGCTAAATCTGGAGAGGCTCATCACCAGTAGGGCCAGTCATGGATGATGAAATGCTTAGCTATGGAAACTCTGAATGATCAGTTATTAAGTCTTAGAAAACTTGAGATTAAGCTGGACTGCAAAAACAGTCATAACATACATGTCTGTAAACACAGATTTTGAAGTATTTAAAAAAAACACAGCATAGTAAATTACAAAAACTAATCCCAAATAGCCACAATCAACTAAGATAATTCAAGTAAGCAAAATTTATAGACTAAGTATTGAGTAGAGTTTGGGAGGAGGTTATAAATAGAACTACATGAGGAATTGTTTCATTTTTGTATTTGTAGTCATAAAATTTAGTATGTAATGGTTGCTTAGTGGATGCTCAAGAAATTATTTTTTGAATGGAATTGAATTGAATCTGATAGATATCAGTACAAAACATCTTCATTTCAGGAAATGTATATAGTTATTGATTACATTGGTGACATTTTCATCACTAATATGACAATATTATTTTTACATGATATGCAATTAGGACTTTTAGCTTTGCTTACAAATATTATTTTATTCTTTTTTATGAGCCAATAGTATAGAAGCAACTTGATGGATTTTAGATCGTATAGGAGGATGATTTCTTAGAGGCTGGTATTAGACATTATAAATCATTTGCTTATTCAGTCATTATGTCCTACTGAATTTCTTCCCTTGCTCTCTCTTTCTTTATGTCTTTCTCTGTCTCTTTCATCTGTCTGTTTCTGTCTGTCTCTCCCCCTCCAACATTTCCCATCAACAGAAATGCAGGAGAGGTGGAGTCAAAATGGTGGCATGAGGGCAGGAATTCTTGGAAACTCCCCCCCAAAACTCCAAAAGTCAACAAATAATGACTCTAGACAAAATTTAGAGGGGCAAAACCACAGAAAGTCAGTGATAAAATTTCCTAGAAGAAAGATCCACAGGAAAGGTCTGTTACCAGGACTGGGGCTAGGAAGAGCCACAATGAACTCAGGCTCTTCAGGAACAGCCAGTGGGTCACCTGAGTCCCTGGGGATGCCTAGGTCCATGGCTGAGGTGGTAGTTTCCAGATCTCTTGGCCCAGGGATCTCTGGGACAATTTGAAGGGGTGGTGAGAGAACTCTGCCATACTAGAGGGTAGAGTCTGGGCCAGCTGACCTCAGAGCCCTGTAGATGGATCCTGTGGAGCCACCCAGCAATTCAGGAGTGTTCAACCCACAGCTGGTAAGGGGGTGGGAAGAGACTTCAGAGGTCTCTTTGCTCTTCCTGGGGCAGTACTCTACTGTTTGCCCAAATTCAGATCCAGGTTGCAGTCTGGGCCCCCATACTTCCATAACAGGAACCTTCCTCACAGCTCCAGAGCAGAGGGGTGTGTTTGTGGTCTTCCACAGGCCAGAGAATGATTGGAGCCTCTCATAAGACCTTGGAGGAATTAAGGTCCCTGTGGGTTGTTCCCTCCCCACCAAGTAAATCAGTCATAGTCTGAAGAAATGAAAAAAACAACAGAAAAAAGAAGAATCTGACCATAGAAAATTACTTTGGTCTCATGAAGGATCAAAATACACACACAGAAGATGACAGAAGTCAAAGCTTCTGCATCCAAAGCCTTCAAGAGAAGTAGGAATTAGACTCAGGCAATGGATGAGCTCAGAAAAGACTTTGAAAAGCAAGTAAGGGAGGTAGAGGAAAAATTGGGAAAAGAAATGAGAGTGATGCAGGTAAACCATGATAACCAAGTCAGTAGCTTGGTGAAGGAAAGAAAAGAACATGTTTAAAACCAGTTTAGGTCAATGGGAAAAAGCAAACCAAAAGGTAAATGAGGAAAAGAATGCCTTAGAAAAGCAGAATTGGCCAGCTGGAACAGGTGATTTAAAAAAAGCTTTCTGAAGAAAATAACTCCAAATGTAGAATGGAACTAAAAGAAGCTGATGACTTTGTGAGAAATCAAGAAACAATAAAACAATAACAAAAGAAAGAAAAATTAGAAGAAAATGTGAAATATTTCATTGGAAAAACAACAGACCTAGAAAACAGTTCCAGGAAAAAATTATTGGGTTACCTGAACGTCATGACCAGAAGAAAGCCTAGGCTTCGTCTTTCAAGAAATAAAATAGCAAAATTGCCCTGAGATCCTAGAAGCAGAGGGGGGAAATAAGAATTGAGGGAATCCAATGATCACCTCCTGAAAGATATCCCAAAAGAAAATCTCCAAGGAATATTATAGTCAATTCCAGAACTCCCAAGTCAATGAGAAAATACTACAAGCTGCCAGAAACAGACAATTCAACTACCGTGACTCTAGAGTCAAGATTACATGGGATCTGACAGTGTCTACCTTAAAGGCTCTTAGGACTTGGAATATGATATTCCTGAAGGCCAAAGAGCTTGGTTTACAACCAAGAATCAACTACCCAGCAAAAATGAATATTTTCTTTTAGGGTAAAAATATACTTTCATTGAAATAGGGGACTTTTAAATTTTCCTGTTGAAACAAGAGAGTTGAGCAGAAAGTTTGATCTCCAAGTACAGGACTTGGATGAAGCAAAGACAGGATGGACAGGAAGGACCAATTATGAGGGATTTAATGATGCTGAACTGTGTATATTTCAGCATGGGAATATACTGATAACTCATATGAATCTTCTCATTTATAAGAGGAAATAGAAGGAGCATATATGGACAAAGCACAGGAGGAAGTTGAATTTAAGTATTATATAGTATAAAGATAGAGTCAATGGGTGATAAAGCAAAGTACTGGGATAAAGGGAAAAGAGAGATAGAATAGGGCTAAGGTATTTCACATGAAAGAGTCAAGAAAAAGATTTTGCAATGAAGTGGAAGGGGGGAAGGTGAGGGGAAATGAGCCTTCATTTCCATCCGAAATGGATCAATGAAGAAATAACATACACTCAATAGGGTATAGAAATCTATCTTACCCTAGCGAAAAAATGAGAGGAAAGGTATGGGATAAGGAGGAGGGGAAGAGTAGGTGATAGAAGAGAGGGAAGATAGTAGGAGAGGTTAGCTAGATACAACACATTTCTGAGGAGGTTAGGGTGAAAGGAGAGAGAGAGAATAGAACAGATGGGAGTGGGGAAGAATAGAATGGAGGTAAACACAACTAATAATAGTGACTGTGGGAAAAGCTATTAAAGCAGCTTCTCTGATGGATTTATGATAAAGAAGATAACTCATCCTAGAGACAGAGCTGATAGAATCTGAACACAGACTGAAATGCCCTCTTTCCCTTCTCACTCAACTTTTCTTGAAGTTTCTCTATCTTTTTTGGCGAGGATAATTACTTTCACAACAAGATGATAATAATATGAAAATAAATAAGCCCAAAGGAACACACAAAAAGAACAGATATGCAAATATATGTCATAGAAATAATTCTTGAGGAATCATCTGTAATATTTTTAAAAAGTCAAAGAATTCAAAAAAAGAGAGAAAGGGGACAAGGGGTTAAATAAATTAACATTTTTGGAAAAAAACAAATTAACTTTTATTTTTCAATGAATATTGTTTTTATTTAGGGTATTTCTATTACCATTTTGACCTATTTGTCTTACTGCTTCTCTTCCTGAGGAATTGTTTGGTTGACAGAGAGTGAAAGAATGAACAGAAAAATTCTCCCTTAGCTCATCTATTTGTTTGTCCCTCTAATTAAGTCATAAACTTTTCTCTAATTAAGTCATAAACTTTTCTCCATGTGATATCACAGTGATATTCTGATGCCAGATGGTGACCTTAGAGAGCTCAGGGATTTCACTCTGTGCAGAGAATGCAAAAAGATGAACTACCTTAAGTTCAACTGTCCATATAAAGCATTTTCTGATTTTGTAACTAATCCATTTGAAAATTCTTAGAATGATTTTAATCAAATCCTCCTATTTTGCTAGTATAAAAGGCATTTAAAAATGTGTATGCACATGTGTGTTGCGGCTTGAATTTGCTACTTAAATTCAGATATTGGAAATTTTTCCCCACATGATTCTATGTAGAGAAACTTTTGTAAATCATAAAATACTATATATACATATATATATATATATATGTGTGTGTGTGTGTGTGTGTATGTGTCTGTGTGTGTGTGTGTGTGTGTGTCTGTGTGTGTGTGCTCTTTACCATTCCATGAAATTAAGCTTCCTAGCTAATTCTAATCAAAAAAGTTTATGAGGAGAGGCTGTTTGGTGGTGCAGTGGATAAAGCACCGGCCCTGGAGTCAGGAGTTCCTGGGTTCAAATCCGGTCTCAGATACTTAATAATTACTAGCTGTGTGGCCTTGGGCAAGCCACTTAACCCCATTTGCCTTGGAAAACCCTAAAAAAAAGTTTATGAGGGACCAGAATGAATAAGATTGGCTATCTGAAATATATATATATATATATGATTTATTGCCCATTCATAGAATTCTTATTGTTGGTCAAACATTTTAGTTATGTTCATCTCTTTGTGACCTTATTTGGGATTCTTTTGGCAAAGATACAGTTGTGGCTTTTTCATTTACTTCTCAGTATCATTTTACAGAAGAGTAAACTGAGGCCATCAAGGTCAAATGATTTCTTCATATTCACATAACTAGTATCTGAGAGAAGATGTGAACTCCTGAAGATGGGTCTTTCTAATTTCAGATCCATCATTCTATCACCTAGGTGCCTCATTCATATAATCAGAGGACATGCAACTGATCCTTTGAGGTCACCCAGATCACCATTGCCCTTATTTGTCTTTTGTTTTCTATTCAGCAATGGAATATAAACTCCTTGTCAATAGGGATATCATTTCTATCTTTGCATCTTCATTGTCTTGATCAGTGATGGCACATAATAGGTTCTTAATAAATGATTGTTGATATGAATTCAGTCAACAATTACAATGCACAAAGTATGGTTTTTGCATTATTTGCATTCTTATGATTAAAATAGAATTCTCCAGGACACTAAGACATTGAATCACAATATGTTACTTTTATCATGAAATAATAAGTAGTTCACATTGGTAGTTTTGAAGACTTGTCTTTATTTAAGGTAGCAAATACCATAAATACTTAACCTGAATGATTTTACATTTCCTATGAGGGAGAGAAATTTTCATAGAGCTTTTATAATTCACCTGTCTTAATTTCATCATAAAGCATGCAAAGGAATAGATAAAAAACATGTCCCAGAATGAATTCTTTCCTCTTATATACTGACTTTGACACTCAAATTATTTTACTTCTGATTATACATTTCATTCAGGATATGCATTACAAAATATATTTTCTGCTGATAAGAATTGTATCAGGGGTTCCCCTCACAGGGAGTTTCTAAGTCAACAAAAACTACAGGATTAGTTGTTTAAAAAAAAAATGCTTCCATAGATAAAGTAATGAAATGAGTTAAATTTCTAGTATAACCAATGAACAAAAATATAAAGCAATTGACATTTTCAAAGTTATATCACATATTTCTGATTGTTATATTTCATAGCCGTTATATACATAGCAAGGTAAAATAAATTGAAAGATCAAATCATCTATAATGGAAAATTCAAATGGATGAAAAAATGTTAATTTCTTTGATTCTGATAAATAACTGGAAGATAATTGAAATAGTTGATCATCTCAGAAAAATAAAACAGATATATAATAACTTTCACTCAGAATTGTGGGGGATTAGGTTGGAGGTTAATTTTCAGAAATGAGAAGACATTTCTGGATTTGAATCTTCTAGCTGATAATGCAAGAGAGTAGCATAGTGCATACAGTACCAAATCTGAAGTTAGGAAGACCTGATTTGAACCACAACTTTAGAAATTAAAGTCTGTAAGCTGTAAGTAAACTGAAAAGACCCTGAGCAAGTCTTTTAACACTGCTTTAGTTTCTTCTCTAAAGTGAGCTGGGGTAGGATATGGCAAACTAGTCCAGTATCTCTGCCAAGAAACAATCCCTAAAAGGACCAGTAAAAGTTAATCATAACTTTAAATGACTGAATGACAAGTCATACTTATTGAAAAAAGGCAAAATCCTTGAGATAGGGACTATTTTACATTTATTTGTCTTTGCATCTTCAGTACCTTTATACAGTGCCAACATGTAAAAAGTATTAACAATAACAAGTCACTCATAATAATTTGTAGTTTAAATCATATAACAATATGATTTCAACTGAATTAACATAATAAATATGATAAAATCAAATAGTACATAGTAAGGACAAATAGTTTCAACAAACTACAAACATGAGTAAGAAGTTACTAAAATGTTACTGAGGACATGCATGACCAAAAACGATTAGTTTCAGTCATATAGTTAGAATGATATAATAAATAGGAGATCTTTCATTATGATAGATTGATGGGTTAAAAAAATCTACATCAGTAGACCTCCTTATGAGGAAGATGACAGAGAAAAGGCAGGGATTCCTCTGAGCTCTACCTCAAACCCCTCCAAATATCTTTAAATAATGACGCTGGGTAGATAGGTGGTGCAGTGGATAGAGCTTTGGCTCTGGAGTCAAAAGGACCTGAGTTCAAATTCAGCCTCAGACACTTAATAATTGCCTAGTTGTGTGACCTTAGACAAGTCACTTAATCCTATTCCTTAAATAAATAAGTAAAATTTCTTTAAAAATAATGACTTTAAATAAATTCTGGAGTAGCAGAATCCACAAAAAAGAGGGAACCAAACAATTTTCTATCCCATGACAACATAGTAAGTGCCCCAGGAAAGGTCTGTTGAGTGAAATCTGCTCCATTACATACTAGCCACCCCCCCCCCCCCAGCAATCCAGGAACAGGCAGAGGGGCTACAGAATCAGGGAAGCAGTGGCTATTTCCAGACTTCTCAGCCCACAGACACCAAAGCAACTTAGAAGTTCAGAAAGAAAGGTCTGATACATGAGGGTGAGAGTACAGCATAGTCCAGTTCAGACATCTGCGCACTGGCCAGACCTCAACAAACCAGGAGCTAGCCTAGGGAGGTAGAAAATTAGCAGTGGAAGCAGTGGTTTCACTTCAGATACTGAGAAGGGTGGAAGAAGATGACCGGGTCACTTTGCTAGAACTGAGGCAGGGTTCTATTTAATCACATTCAGATCTAAGTCACAGTGCCAGAGAAAGGAGGAATTAGACATGCAAAGGAGCTTGTTGTCACAGGAGAAGAGTATATTCTCTCACAATTCCAGAACAAAAATGATTATGGTCAATCACAGACCAGAGCACAGGACAGTAGAAAAGTAAACACCTCTCCTTTGACCACACCACCTTGAGAGGACTGAAAAGGTTTTACGAGATCTTTGCCAGAAATATCTCTAAAAACAGTTGTACAAAACCCCCAGATCTTAGAGTAGAGGTCCCTCTACCCTGGAAGCAGTGC
This sequence comes from Macrotis lagotis, assembly GCF_037893015.1. Classification (NCBI taxonomy): domain Eukaryota; kingdom Metazoa; phylum Chordata; class Mammalia; order Peramelemorphia; family Peramelidae; genus Macrotis; species Macrotis lagotis. The sequence goes on along the minus strand of NC_133658.1, from coordinate 193,947,231 downwards.
TATACTTTAACAACGAGTTAGAATCGAGTCATAGACAAGGAAAATGAGTAAACAAAAAATAAGCAAGCAAACAAAAACAAACCTCTGATCATAGAAAGTTATTATGGTGACATGGAAAACAAAAACACACTCAGAAGAAAACAAAGTCAAAGCCTTCTATATGCAAAGCCTCCAAGAAAATTGTCAGTTGATCTCAAACTATAGAACTCATAAAGGATTTTAAAATTATGGAAGAGAAAAAGAGAAGGGGCAGTTAGGTGGTGCAGAGGACAGAGCATTGGCCCTGGAGTCAGGAGTACCTGAGTTCATATCCCGCCTCAGACACTTAATAATTACCTAGCTGTGTGGCCTTGGGCAAGCCACTTAACCCCATTTGCCTTAGAAAAACTTAAAAAGGAGAGAGAGAAAAAGAGAGAGAAAGAGAGAGAGAGAGAGAGAGAGAGAGAGAGAGAGAGAGGAAAAAGAGGAAAAATGGGAAGAGAAAATGAGAAATGTAAGAAAATCAGGAAAAATGAGTCTGCAACTTGGCACATTTGAGCATGTGCACACAGGCACACACATGATACACACATACACATATGTGCACACATACACAAATACTGAAAAAAATAATACCTTAAAAAACCAGATTAGGCCAAATGGTACAAGAGGTATTAAAAAACCAAGGAGATCAAATGGAAAAGGAGGTAAAAAAAAGCTCACTGAAGAAAATAATTCCTTAAAAATCAGAATTAAGCAAATGGAAACTAGTGACTTTATGAGATATCAATAAACAGTAAAACAAAACCAAAAGAATGTAAAACTAGAAGATAATGTGAAATATTATCTCACTGAAATAATATCTCACTGGAAAAACAACTGACCTAACAATAGATCCAGGGGATAATTTAAAAATTATTGAATTATCTGATTTTAATTAATATTTTATTTTTCCAAATACATGTTATGAAAGTTTTTTCAACACTCATCCATATGAATATGAATATTTTTAAATTGCAAAATTTCCTTCCACCCTTCCTTCCCACTCCCCTCCCCTCAGTGTCAGTCAGATTAACATGATACAACATATTTTTGATAAACATGCTTACAGATTAGTGATTTTTAGAATGAGGAATTAGTTTTAAAGGGGGAGAGATACATAACTTTTATGAAGTGTTCATCAGATTCTGAAGGTTTCTTGTTTTGTTTTTCTTCCTCTAGATGGGGATAGCATTGACCATAGCTGGTCTAAAACAGTTGTCCTAGCTCTTTGAACTGCTGAGAGGAGCTGCTTCTCTCAAGGATGAACATCTCATAATGTTGTTAATGTTTACATTGTTCTCCTGGTTCTGATCCTTTTGTTCAGCATCACATCTTGTAATTCATTCTATGCTTCTCTAGAGTCTGATCATTTATGGTTTCTTTTCTTTTTGCAAGACAATGGGGTTAATTGGCTTGCCCAAGCTACACAGCTAGGTAATTATTAAATGTCTGAGGCCAGATTTGAACTCAGGTACTCCTGATTCCAGGCCTGGTGCTCTATCCACTGCACCATCTAGCCACCTCTATTTATGGTTTCTTATAGAACAATAATATTCCATAGTATTTAGGTACCATAACTTGTTTAGCCATTCCCCCAAATGATGGGCAACCCTTCAATTTCTAATTCTTTGTCACCACAATAAAGAGCTTCTATGACTATTTTAGAACATTTCCCATTTTGTTTATGATTTCTTTTGGATATAGTCCTAGAATTGGAATTGTCGGGTGAAAGTAATTATTAAAAAAAGAGTCTAGACATCACCTTTCAAGACTTTATTAAGGAAAACTGATAATCTAGAAGCAGAAAGTAAAATAGAAATTAAAAAAATACATACCCATTACCTGCTGAAAGAGGTGATGAAAATTTCTAGAAATGTTAAATTTCACACCTCCCAGGCCATGAAGAAAGTCTTGCCAGCAGTCAGAAAGAAACAGTCAAGTATAATGAATCTACAGTTAGAATAACAAAAGATCTAGCAACTTCTACATTAAAGTATCATAAACCTTGGAATATGATATTCCAAGAAGCAAAAGAGTGGATTACAATCAAGAATCAACTACCCAGCAAAATTGAGCATATTATCTCAGGAGAAAAAGACGGACATTCAATGTAATAGGGGACTTCAAAATTTTGATGAAAAGACTAGAGGTTAAAAAGATTATTAAAAATGAGACTCAAGTGAAGCATAAAAAGGAAAAGAGTAAAGAGAAATCATAAAGAATTTAATGATGCTGAACTGTTGATATGGTGCATGGGATAATGACACTGATAATTCATATGAACTATCGTTTTGAAAGAAGGAACACACACACAGAGACACATATATAGGTAGAGATCACAAATGTGAGTTGAATATGAAGGCATGGCATCTAAAAAAGAATAAAGGTGAGAAAAGAATATCCTAGGAAAAAAGGGAAAGGGGGAAATAGAATGTGATAAATCATTTCATATAAAAGAGAAAAGAAAATGCTTTTACAGTGTAGTGGAAGGAAGGGAAGATGAGAGATATTGAATGAACCATCAGAATTGACTTAAAGAAGGAATAACATATACTCAATTGGGTATAGACATATATTTTACCCTACAAAAAAAGGTTGGAGGGGAAGGGGAAGAAAAAGTGGGGTCAGGGGGTTGATGGAAAGGGAGGACAGATTATGGAAGGGACTAGTCAGAAACAAAACGTTTTTGAAAAGGGTGAAAGGAGAGAAAGAATAGAATAAACTGGTGTCAGAATAGCTTGGAATGGTAACTTTGAAAAACAATTAAATTAAATTCTTCTAATAAAGGCCTCATTTCTCTAACATAATGAGCTGGGTCAAATTTAAAAACAAAACAAAACAAGGCCTATTCTCCAATTTCAAAATGATCAAAAGATGTAAAGTTTTCAGATGAGATTATCACCACTAACCATAATCTTATTAAAAACAAATTTCCAAAATGAATTAGAATAATCCTAAGGTATTTACTACCTTAGACCTATTAGTTGGGCTAATAGTATATAAAATGAAAATGGCAAATGATGGAGGGAATATAAGGAAAATGAGACATTAATGCATTGTTTGTAAAGTTGTGAACTGATTCAACAAATCTTTGGAACAATTTAGAACTATATCCAAAGGACTATAAAACCATACCTAACCTTTGACCTAGTAATACCTATGCTAGATCTGTATTCCAAAAGAGATGAAAAACAAAAAGGAAAAGGATCTATATGTACAAGGATATTTATAGCAACTGTTTTCTCCTGGCAAGGAATTGGAATCAAGAGGATGCCCATCAATTGGGGAATGACTAAACAAATTTTGTCATGTGATTATGATGGAATGGTTTTCCACTATAAGAAATGATGGTTAGGATGCTCTCAGAAAAATCTAGAAAGACTTACTTGAGCTGATATAAAGTGAAATGTACTGTGTACATTTTAGGATGGTCAACTGTGAAAGACTAGTTTTTCTCAGCAATACATTAATCCAAGACAACTCTGAAAGGCTTATGGGATATCCCTAGAGAAAGAGCTGAAGGTGTCTGTATACAGATTGAAGCACATTTTTTTAAACTGTATTTTTCATGAGGTTTCTTTTTTTGGGAGGAGGTCCATGTTTGCTTTCATAACACAACACTTATGGAATTGTTTTGCATTACCACACATTTGTAATCTCTATCAAATTGCTTACTTTCTCAATATGGAACAGTTGCAGCCAAAGGGAGAGAATTTGGAACTCAAAATTTTAAAAACAAATGTTAAAAATTGCTTTTACATATAACAGGAGGGTGGGGGAATAAAATACTAAATAAAATTTTTTTAAAATAATTTCTGATGGGTTGTGATCTTCATTGGTGAAAAGAGTTCATTCCAATTGATTCAAGGATCTTTTAAATTACAAAGTGCAATGAATTTCTAATAAGAACCATGTAAAAATAATAATAATTATAGATATTGAAAGATAAAAATAATTTTCCATTTCCAAAAGTCAATGAAATAACATAAATACTTAATTAACTATTTTATTTAAAGAACAATACTAGAAATAGAAAACATACTTCATACTGATTTCTTTTTTTTCCAAATTTAGAGTTACCTAATTTTAAGTTTGTGTGTTTTTTTAATTATTTTCTTATTTTCATTATTGTGTTGCTTAACTTTGAGAGGAGATACTGAACCCAAAATCCTCACATTAAAGGAAAAGGTTGAGGCATGACCTTTAAAAAGGTAAAATTTAACAAAACAAATGTTTGCTGTAGGCTTTAAAAAACTGAAGTAATAGCTTTGGGCTTTAGGACTCTGGAGAATTGCTTTTTTTATTGTTACTGGACTATATTTTTCTACCAAATGTAGTCATGCTGCTTCTAAACCTTGGAAGCTGGATGTTTTCACAATAAGAGAAGACATTTAATATAAAGATTGGCAAACTCAAGTCAAATTTTAATCTCTCATGTACCACTCTTTTGTCTTTTTTTTTTTAAAAGGAGGTTAGGTGAAATAGTTACAAATTCTGATTTTTATCAGCTACCATTTTTCCTCCCTTTAATTCTGAAACTCAATTTAAGTTGTGATTTACTCACACCAAATTAGGACAAGAATCTGCAACCAATAAGATTAAACTTAAACTCTATCAACATCCCTCAGACTGGTAAATTCAATATTAACATTACAACAACCCCCTAATAAAGTTTTTTAAGGAATTGTGTCAGATTAGGAAATATAACTCTAGAGAAAGAATTGATAAATAGAAGTATATAGAGAATAATTTATATATATGTATATACATGCATACTGCATATATATATATATATATATATATATATATATATATACACACATAAGTATCTATGTCCAATGGTAACCATCTCTAGGCTGAAGGGAAGGGAAGAATAAAGGAAAAAATGAATTTGCATTATAAATTTTTTATGTATTTGAAAAGAATGGCAAGATGTACATAATAGATTTTCAGTTTCATATGCAATCTTTTTAAAGTGTTCCCCTTATAGAAATTCTTACTTTATTAAATTAAATTAAAAAATTTAAACTTTAAAAGAAACTCAACCCATAGATGAGCCTTTATTCTTGCCCCCATAAATTTAATTAGCAAGTCACTGCCATCAACTTGACCTTAAACCTTTGGGGAGGATTAAAGAAGCATATCTGTAAAAACCTTATAGTACCTGAAGTCGAGGTAAGATTAGATAACATACTTGTAATTGACATGATTTAAAATATTACAAAGACACTTCTTTTAAAGAAGGGGTTTGGCAAACTTACTGGAGTGATTTTCAGTTTGCCTCCCTAGCTCATTTTACAAAGGAAGAAACTAAAGTAAACATATTTAAGGGATTTGTCCTAAGTCACACATCTAGTGTCTGAGGCTAAATTTGAACTTATGTCTTACTGTCTCCAGGTCTAACATTCTATCTACAGTACCAACCAAGCTTTAATGGAAATTATATCTTTTCAATGGAGAAGAATAGAAAGGAACACTAGATTACCATTGCTGAAGAAAAATTTTTTTAAAAATTCAACTGAAAAAAAACAAAAAAACAAACAAAAAAATTCAACTGCAAATGGCATCTTAAAATAAATATGATGTTTGGGAACTTAATAAAATATTGAAGTTTGTTTGCTCCAGCTCTCTTATGATAACTTGCATCTACAGTGAAAATAAATTTTTCAGGTAAAAGTAAAGACACAATAGTCATTTATTGATATTTGAATGAGTGACTATATTCTTGAAAAAACTTGTTAATAAATATCTTTTAATGTTTGAAGGCTAGGGAGAAATAAATCCTTGCTTTCTGAGATATACCCCAGGTAAAATAAAAAAAAAATTAGATTTAACAAATCCCTGACTTTATTGAATCTGAAGAATCAATAGCAAATGACATATCATAGACACCTATATTACAAAGATATATACTACATATATGTGCACTTACCTATATCTATGCTTATAACCTTCTTTCAATTCAGATTTGAATTTTTTCACTTTCAGGGCATTCCTGCTTCAGAAACACTCTCCACCACTGTAGATTAAAATGCTATTTTGAACTTTTAAGCATTGGATAGTTAATTGAGGTACTTACCTGTATTTCCAAAGTATAAAATGTTCCCACATATAAGACAATCTTAATTTTAGGGCTCAAAATTTGGAAAAAATACATTACATAAAGTCATTGAACTTATTTTATTCATCATAAAGCTCATACAATTCCACATCACTGCCCAAGCTCCCATTCATTAGCTTGACCTTATCTGTGTTTGATGGTGACTCACTGTCTCAGGAGAGGCTCTGCCTGCTCTCCTGCCTGTTCTCTGGTCTGTGGTTGACCATAAGCACTCCCTGGGCAAGTCTTATGCATGGACACATGCTTAGTCCATTCTGCATCATGAACCTGAAACACCAGTCGTGCCCTCCTTTGAAATCAGTCCCTTCTTTTTCATCAATTCTTCTGGCCTCCTGCTGCACCATTTTTATGAACACCAGGAATTCCAATGGCCCTTTGCTCTTTAATCCATCTCTTCCATTCCCTCTCTAATTCAGACCATTCTGCTGACTTGCCTTTCATGGCCTTCTTCTTCCGGGGCATTTTCAGTCCAGTTTCTTCTTCCTGTAGCTGGGCTCAGATTGTTTTCTCAGGTGGAGGAGTAGCAAACTGATGTGTAGCAGCACAATTTACATTCACTTTTGCAAACTGGATCACTTTGAACTTGAATTCAGCACTGTCCAAAAATCTTTTCTGAGTCTTTTCTGGGCAGAACATGGCAAAATGTAATCTAATATACTGGTAATAAATGTGAAACAATGAGTGCAAAGACAACAAGCTCAAAAAAAGCAGGAAATGGAATTAAAAAGAATCTACAACCAATTATAAGATGCTCCCAGTTTTTAGACCTCAATTTTTTCATTAAAGGATGCATCTTATACATGGGGATATATAGTAAAGGTTAAATTAAATATCCAGGATACCTCTTGTGCAGGGATTAGTCTTAGTCAAAGAAGGTGTTTTTTAGGATGTCACATTATTTAAACACACATAATAACATATCATGACATAAGATGGTATGTCATAATAAAGAAATGTAATAAACATAAGAGGAAAAACAAACGAACTCTGTGATATCTCAAAGAGATCATTACTAATCAGGAGACAAATGAAGGCTCCATGAAAGAGGTAGCATTTTACATGGGTTTTTAAGGGCTGGTAAAAGTTCATCACATTGTTGAAAAAGGGAAGGACATTCTGATTACTGGGAATAGTATAATAGGTAGACAGACCAGAAAGAGGAGGATATTTGTAAATGATGAGTAGTACAGTTTTATTTGGAATCTATTTGCATCTATTCAGCATCTTTTTTGAATTTCTAGAAGTATTATCAAGGGATTTTTCAAACACTTCAAACAACACTTATTCACCTATATAGAGAATAGCTTTACTTGTGTAGCAAAAATGGAGGGGGGGGGAGGAATTTAAAAAAAAAACATTAAAATTCCAAGAATACTATACTGCTTTTGAGGAAATTCAAAAGCAATCAAGTGGTCACATTGAAAAAGGGAGTTAGTAGAGAAGTTGGATACTTTAATTGTGATTGAACCCCAATGATCAAAATTTTTTTATAATTTCTGTAGTTATGATATTGTTCATTCTTTTCCTAGAGTGGTATATTATTCAGTGTAAAGTTAACATAAACATTTATGGGGACTTCAGTTTGTTTAATAATGAAAAACTGTACTCAAAATTTGGTATATTACATTACTTCTAATAACAAAACCTGGTTTCTTGGTGTCATCATTTTCATATTAAAGTGTGCTCAAAATTCAGTTGTCTAAGTTCTTTACTTTGTAGGATAATTGTATCACATTTCATTTTCTTTCTTACTCTCACATGCATCAGATCTATAGGTAATGTTGAAATTCAAATTTAACTCTTCATAGAGTTGGTCAAGATTCTATGCTAGAAAGTAAGATTTCTAAATGAGCCATGAACTGGGGAAATTTGACTCCAAATGAGAGAAAGGAGATTTAAAAAAAAAAAGTAAAAAAATAGTCATATATTATAACTTATAATAAGTAGTAATAGAAAAGGATACAAATATGATTGATTGTAGTTCATTGAATAAAAAGTGATTTTTAAATTATGTATGTTAGCTTACTCTCAGAAGAGAAAAGCATTTAAAATTTTATTGTACTGGACATGAATAAAAACAACCTCTTTTATTTTAGTGAACCATTATTTGTGTTGCTCAGACTGTATGAAGTTCAAAAGGCTTTCTTTTTTGCCTTTAATACAGTACATCTGATTTCCTTATTTGCTGGAGAATAAATGGCATGATGATTAAAACCATTGTTTCTCTTTCTAGTGACCCACACTTAATTATATCTCAACTGATTTCATATTAACAGTGCTAGTAAAAAGGGCATGTTCAACAAAATGATTCCATGTGATGTTCATATGGGCTATAGTAGGAATTTCAATAGTCTGTTAAGATGATCTATCAACTTTACTTTCCTAACACCTGGGCTATGAATCAGTAATTCTATTTAGATCTTTCTTTGGGTATCAGTAACTGAATTTCAATATTTACTAGACCAGAATGATTCATGCATTCAATAAGACAGTGTTAGTTTGCTGCCTGCCAGACACTCTTCTAAATTCTGAAGATACAAAAAAGACAAAAACAGCTCTTACCCTCAAAGAACATACTTTTAAAAATTCTTATTTAAGGCAATGGGATTTAAGTGACTTGCCCAAGGTCACACAGTTAGCTGAGGTTAAATTTGAATTCAGGCCCCCCCCCCCCCACTCCAGGGCTGGTATTTTATCCACTGCACCATATACTTCCTAAAGGAAGATATTATGTACAATTAATTATGTTCATAGAGAACATATATGAAATTATCTTGATGAAGTACAGGGTTATTAAACATGGATTCATGAACTTTTAATATATTGTGATAAATACATTCCCAATAGAATTTTTTTATTTTTATTTTAGTAATTTAAAAACATTTTGCTAAGAGGGTGTTCATCAGATTACCCAGACTCTCAAAAAGACCTATTACACATGTATCCACACCCACACCTACATAACACACACAATTTAAAAACATCATATACTTGAAAGATGCCTGTATAAAAGTCTTTGAATCCAGGATTGAATTTCAGTTCTGTTACTCATCACTTATGGAACTTTAGATGTCCCTTTCTCTATGGATCTCCCTCCTTCCTTCAAAATTAAGAAATCAAGACAAGATGACCTCTGGAGGCTCTTTTATTGTTAATACTAAAATCCTCTTTCTTTATCTCCTTTTCTTTTGTTTCTTGTTTTTGTTGAGGCAATGGGGCTAAGTGACTTGTCCAAGATTACATAGTTGTTAAATATAAAGTGTCTGAGGTCTGATTTAAACTCAGGACTTCCTGACTCTAGGGTTAGTGCTTTATTCATTGTGCCACCTAGCTGCCTCTTACTCATACAAAACAGAAATATTGTTTTAAGAATGACTTTGAGCAAAACACAAAAACCAAAGGGAAACAAAAAAAGTAAAGATAAAGAGGTAGGATCACAGGATCAGCAATAGAAGAGCCTTCAGAGATCATTCAGTCTTGACTGAATTAACACATAAAAACTTGCTGTTACTTTCAAATATACAAGAAAATTATCATGCAAATTTTTTTTCTTTTTTCTCCTCTAACCATAGAGAGGGCTACCATTAAAGACAGATAGATGCTATAAAGTAAAGATAAAGGTAGAGATATATGTGTATATGCATGTAACAATACTCTATCCACATTTCTATTTATCATTTTTTTTCCCTCTGGATGTAGATAATGTTTTTTTTCATATATATATCTTTGATAGTAAATTTAGGTCTTTGTAACAGACAAAATAACATTTGCTGTCATTCTTTTTTTTTTTTTTTTTAGGTTTTTGCAAGGCAATAGGGTTAAGTGGCTTGCCCAAGGCCACACAGCTAGGTAATTATTAAGAGTCTGAAGTCAGATTTGAACTCAGGTATTCCTGACTCCAAGGCCAGTGCTCTATCCATTGCACCACCTAGACACCCCTGCTCAATCATTCTTAAAACAATATTTCTGTAACTGTACACTTGTTTTTGCTCTTCATCATTTTGTGCAAGTATTTCCAAGTTTTTTTAACTGAAAATAGTTAAACTTATTTCTTTTAGCACAGTAGTATTCCATCACGATTATTCAATAATTTCTCCAATTGAAGGACATTCCTGAAATTTTCACTTCTTTGCTACTACAAAGAGAGATGCTTTACCAAAGTCAATCATCAAATCAGAAGCAGAAAAAAAAATCATAATGGGAATAAAACTCAGTGAATGTCTTCTTATACAACATAGACCTAGAAACAAATTCCTCCAAGCAGTAGATCTTCAGATTCTTTGTATTAATAGATTAATATTTGTAATGGAGATTTTAAATTAAGGAAAAGCTAGTAAAAGTAGGAGAATGTTAAGTATGTTTATAACTTAATTTAAAATATCTTCATTTATATTATGCTTTCTATACTTTTTCTGCTTATATTTTATTTAACAATTGATATAGAGATAAGAAAATTATTTTTGATATTTTCTAAAAGCATGAAAATTTCTTCCCCAAGGTATCTGCATTATTATCAGTACCATCATACCTCTGGCTAATCTGAATTTCAAAGCAAGCAAACTGATAATGACATAAAGGTAATAGAATTATTTGTGAAACTATAGATTGAGGAGCTTAGATGACAACCCCTAATAACTTGTTCAAATTTTACTGTCTCTCTCCTTCCCTCTCCTTCCTTTCTGTTTTGTAGCTCTATATAAGCATACAGGCACATAAATATATATGCACATATATACATACATAAATAGTATGTTTATTATATATTCCTATAAAAGCAGAGAAATTAGTTTCTATTTATGATTTATATACATATAGGTGTAAGTACATATATATACATATATGTGTTTGTGGGCGTGTATGCATATATGTTATGACCGGTTCCTACAAAACAGTAACATTACACACTTTCCCTATGGAGAGCTCTAGAAACTGATATTCAGAGGTCGGGGTGTGATGCATATTCAGAAATTAAGAAACTTTTTAAAGAAGACTAAGATTAAAGAGTGGATTACATAGATGTTGGATTAAGGCATGAAAATGAACCAAAAAATTTATTAGAGAAATTATTAGAGAAATTTATCTGGAGATGCTTCCTACAAATAAATTAAAATCAGATTGGGTTGGTAGTTGATAGGTCACTGAAGAGTTTCCATATTAGGGTCATGCTATCATAAATCAGACAATTAATCTTAATGGGAATTTTTTTTCTAAAATTTTCTCTGATAATGTCCTTATGCAGTCATGGTATATAAAGAAGTGATTCAAAATTATGACTAAGAGTCATTTGCCAATATTAAACAGGTAAAGCATATTTATAGATAATTTTCAAAAGAAGGCACCCATAGTTTCAACTATCACAAGCAAATGTTAATTACTAAAAGAAGAATATTAGGACAAAAATGAAATACCTAACTTATGCCCTTAAGGTAAGGAAGGATGATAAAAGTGGAAAATCAAATATGTTATGCACTAAATGCACTAAATTTCCACATTAACCATGTTCAAAAATATATGCTTTTGTTTTCGAAAGTCATCATTGTTATTGTTACTGTCATTGTTATCGTTTTTGTTGTACTGCATAGTTTTAAAGTTTTCAAAGTTGTTTTTCTTTATAATGCTATATATTTTTTGTCTAATATTTGTTTACTTTGCTGTTGATCTTTAATCCTCTTAAGTTGTCTTCAACTCTTTTTTGACTTCTTTGGGGATTTTCTTAACAAGATACTAGAGTGATTTGCCAGTTCCATCTACAACTCATTTTTAAGATGTGGAAAAAGAGGAAAACATAGTTAAGTGACTTGCCTTCTAATAAGCGTCTGAGGTCAAATTTGGACCTGCTGTTCCTGATTCCAGGCCCAGTGCTCTATCCACTAGACTACTTAGCTTGTGCTCTTTTTTCATTTTATTCTATATCACGTCACAGAGACCTCACCAGTTTTTTTCTTTAATTGTCCACCATTTTTTAATTGTTCAATAAAATCTATATGCTTTCATATGATATAATTTATACAGTCAATCCCTGTAGAGGATGGGCACCTAGGTATCTCAGGGGATAGAGCACTGGGCCTGAAGAGGGGTAGATGCATTTCCCTGGAGAAGGAAATGGCAAATCATTCTAGTATCTTTACCAAGAAAATCCTAAATTGGGTGTGTTTCTCAGACAACTGAAAAATAACTGAACAGTTTGTGGTTACCTATTCCTTTCCATCCGAGGGCTACACTGCAGAGAGTCTTAATAAGAATTAATATATGCATGTGTCGTTTTCCATTTTCTTTAATTGGTTTGGTGATTTTCTCAAATAAATACTATGCTGCTTTTATCACTAAACTCTAAGTGCTTAGTCTTCTTTATTCTTTTGTATTGTATTGAGTATATTATAACTCATCTTGTATATTTATTTTATTATCTTGTATTTAACTAAATACCCTCAGTATGCATGACTGTGGCTCTAAATATGTATGTATATAAGCACATATATGTATATGTACTCATATATATACAAAATTGGATATATGAATATATATTCATGTATTTTTATATGTTTATACACATAGGGTGGAAGAGTAAATTCAGTCCTTGTTAAAAGCATTAATAAATTATTAAAAACAAGATTTAATGAAATCATATCAGTTGAATGTTTTTCACAATATTATAAAGAAAATCCATTATTATTTAACTTAATTTTATTGAACAAAAATGACATTGAATTTTAATCATGGTATTAAACAATAATAGGAATCAAAATTCAATCAAGGTGATTCTCATAAGAAGCATACATAGAAACTATTATTACAATCATGCACAGTCATTTGAGAATATGTTTCTATTCTGTAACTCACTAAATAGAAAAAAAAACCGTATTCAATTAGTGTAATGAGGGAAGTACAGGGTTCATCAAATAAATCCATGCTGAACTACCAGATGACAGTCAAATTTGTGAATTTGCTCCTTCTTCCCCCTCTCATTTTTTAAATATATATATATATGTATATGTGTGTGTATATGCATGTATAGATGTATGTGATATGTCTAAATGCAGATACACACACAAGCATTTGATATGACTTTGATGGTTAACTTTGATAAAAGGTACCATATTTAACTGATATATAAATACTACCTTTGTAATGATACACCATCAAAGGATAAACTAAGTTAGTTCTAAAATATATTAAGAACTTGCTAGATAGGAAGGGATTAAACCCTTTGAAATTTAAAAAAACAGAAATAAAAGGTTGAACAATAAAACTTGTAGAAGTCAGGGGCCGCTAGGTGGTGTAGTGGATAAAGCACCAGCCTTGGAGTCAGGAGTACCTGGGTTCAAATCCGGTCTCACACACTTAATAATTACCTAGCTGTGTGGCCTTGGGCAAGCCACTTAACCCCATTTGCCTTGCAAAAAAAACCCCTAAAAAAATACAGTGGCTCTAACCCCCATTGTAATTAGGGATAAAAAGTTTTATTTGAGAATTATAGTGGTTAACAGAAGCTAAAGGAGAGGGGAGATAGAGAAAAGCAGGGGGATGGCTAATCCCCCTGAGGGCAGCAGGAGTAGCAGTGCATTGTTAGTCAGAAATCATAAGTAGCATCCTCATATACTTACAAGGGAGAGACAGCTGCCATCTGGAAGGGGCATAGATCCAGTTTTTATAGGGGAGCAGGGAATGATATAACTGCTGGGAAAAGGTGTTTAAAAAGTGGAGATATGTGAGACAATTCCCATTATCTCAGTGAATATATATTTCAGAAGAGGTTGAGTTGATTCTTACCATCCCATACCATGGGTGGGTTTAGGAAAGAAACTAAAAAAAACAAACAAACAGACAAGCAAAAAGCCCAAGATATTTGCGTTTCAGTGGTCTTTGGGTGGATGAGTTTGGAAAAGAAACTAAGACTTTTTCCTTTTAGTAGTGTCTTTGTGAACAACATTATGAGGCTATATATCTAGAAAACAACCATGGAAAACAGGATATGCTCCCTGAGCGGGATAATATTTTTCCCTTATTATTTCCTCTTCATCAGTCTCATTTTAGCTACACAATAACTCTCAGAAGGTATGAGCTACCATATATTATAGATTCAAAAACTGATGAATTGATAGATTAAGTTCCTTATTCAAAGTTAAAAGGCTAGTATTTATCTGAAACAGGATTTGAACTCATGTTTTTCTGATTTTATATCTAACACCCTAATTATGATACTAACTTGTTTCCAAAAAAACTACAACATGATATAGAGATCTATTGATAGGCAGAAAGATAGACAGCTATAGATAATCAAATCTGCATAAAATTATGAGGGATTAAACAGAAGAATGATGTCATATTTGTTGATTTACTTAATTATATTTTACAAGCTTAATGTTTGTATATTTGTGTGTGGGGGTGTGTGTATATCATATGCATATGTTTAGTTGTTTTAATTAAAATTTTCTATTTTTTAAAAATATCCTCTGAAATGTCAGCCTTGATAGCATGCATGTAGCTAGTTAAAAGTAAAAGGTCATGTTAGCACACAACATCTGGTGGATAACTTTTATATATTTCTTGGAGTTCAATGGTAGATAATAATGATTCCTTAAATTTGCACTAGTTTTCAATTTATTTATCTTCATTTGATTACTCCTATGTTAGGTAAGTACTTAAGGCATTATTATCATCATTTAACCCATTTAAACTTGAAATTACTATGAACTACAGAGGTCCCATATCATATTTATAATTACTCATATGATTAATGATAAGTCAAACCTAGAACTCAAAATTCAAGCATAATGCCTGGTAAATAGGAGATGTTCAATAAACTTATGGACTGATGGATGCTCCAAGACTTTCTTTTTTAGGCAATTATCTCAAGATTTTAAGACTAGGAAATCATAAAGGGGTTTTCTTTTTCTTTAACCCCAAAAGTGATTTAGCTCAAACAGCCAAGATTTTCTAATGAATTATGCATAAACCCATTATTGTTATTCACTAGCTCTACATATTACTGAGATCTAATTCTTTAAACTCCTTTAGAGCATTTTGTTCTCAACTAAACTTTTTGCATTGCAAATTCTGCTTTTTAATTCAATTCTTAGTGCTGTTTGGTTTTTAATTGGGACTTAATCCTTTGGAATTTGATCATTAGTAGCCTTTGAAAGACCTTACTATAGGTTGAATATAGCCAAGGGGGGGAAGTACTATATGGATAGGAAAGAACTTTGGGATGGCATCTTAAGGTATGGAATTTCTTTTCTTAGGAAAAAAAATTGTCAATTGACTCCTAATGAGAAGAAACAAATTATTGATCTATATTGATACAGAGGAAATATTGATAGAGGAAATCTTGGATCTCTGTCCAAGTATTCTATAGTGTTCTATCACTAATCTGTTCCCTATACACTGACCATGTCAAATAGTTGTCTCTAAGCTAACCTTACATTAAAACTGAACCCCATCCCATTATCCAGGCTAAAGAGATGAGGTCACTGGCAAAGATTTGTAAAAATCCCTGTCCCCAGGCTTAGGACAAAGTCCTACCAAAAATAAAACAATGAATTTCTGACCTAACCTGAAAAAATTAGTCTTTGAGTTACTGCCCTTCATCTACATATCTCTGACTACCTCATCTTCCTGCTCCTTTAAAAACTCACCCTCTACCCAGATGAACAAATGCAGTCTTACTTTGGAGAGCCAGCCTGCTATTTGGGATCATGATCCTCCAAATAAACTAACATACTCCCATAGCCCTCTTTATGCTACTTATTCCCTGATGGAGGCTCCTGTTGCTGCTAAACCCCTATTATCTCCTTTAGTTTCCACTAACTTCAGCAATACATAAACATTTTTTTGTCCCTAAATTATACTGAGTCAAGAGTCAATCTTTTAAGTGAATTCTTTCACATCTCCCCCTCCCCCATTCCTGATGCCTTTAGCCAGCCACATTTTTTTTTCCAGCAACATTGACATCTACAAAATGGAAGAGAAAAAGTCACTTTCTGAGAATATTTATATTCTGATATCTTATAGTTAATTGTATTATAATTGAGTATGTACCTCTTCTAATACCCTTCAAAGCATAACCTGTTTACTTAACACATAAAGATTACCAGAGTAACTATAGAATATCTTTCTTTTCCAGAAAACTTAGCTCCTTATGCCCAATAGGAGAGATCACTGATATTGCACTTTATGACTTTAGAATTGAGTAAAACTTCATTTATTGGAGGAAATATCATTTCCCAAAAAAAGTGAAATAAAATTTATGTTGCCAAATATCCAAAGGATTATTTGCATTATTAAAAGGCAGAAGGAAACGTTTACTTGTGCAAAAACAATTAAAATATTTTTCAAAATGCAGATTTTTGCAAACTTCTTTCTTGTACTCTCTAGCAGACTTATTTGTTTCCACCAAATTGAAAATGAGAAAATATTCAATGTTAATGCTATACTTTCAATAATCATATTAAAAAGTTAAATTTTATGTCTCTTAATATTTAATTCATTTAACATGAGAATTTGTCTCTATTCTAAATCTTTCCATTGAATGAATTATTAAGCCAGTAGATGAGAAGCACAGATAGCTTCCTTTTCACCACACCCAAAACAGTTTAGGAAACTATAGCACTTTTTTAATTCTAAGTACTCATTTGTTATTATCTCATTTAATTCTTTTATGTAAAACAATGATTCATGTACCTAGTAAAGATTAGATTTCTTAATATATTATGGCATTTATTCTAGTTTAATCAAAGTTTTCATTTTTTAATTAAATTAAAAGGGAAGGCTCCTATCTTCTTTTCTTTTCCTCAAGGGAGAGAACACTGTGTGATCTTATTAACAACTTTACCCCAAGGTCCTTTTCCCCTTTAATGAATTTGTCTTAGTCCAGTAACATTGGATGGTAGTAGCTGCCAAAAAGCCATATCATTTGGAATTATATTAGTACTGTTTTCTTTTGAAGTTCATACTGTTAATATTTCATTAAGAAGAAAAGATTCACTCACTATGTATACTTGGAGCCCATGTTGACTTTATAGAATTTATTAAAACACAGGAAAACAAAATTGTCATATGCTGCAAAACAAAACAAAAATCTTTAATAAGCCAGAGTAAGAGTCAAAGATATTGTCACAAATTAAAAAAGTGAATAGCAGTTCTAAATGAAAACCTACTAAGTGGTCATACTGTGCTCAATCATGCAATTTCATCCTTTGTGTAAATGTCTATTGAACTGGATTTGTCAAGTTGTTGATAGCGACTCTAGGGAAGAAATAACAGAGATAGGTTTCTAGTTAATTGGAATATTTAGATTCCTTCACTATACTTTTAAGAATTCCTTGCCATTAAGGAGGCATACAAGATAAGAATAACACCAATTTTAAAAACATTTGTTTTTACTTTAGTGTGCCAGGATCCTGAGTGTACTCAGGCTATTTGTGAGCATAAGGTAGAAACTCAGAATTAATATGTATATCTTATTATCATAGACATATGAAATTCCCTATACTAATGCAAATAGAAGTAGTTAAGACAGAGCAAGTGGATCCTAGGAAATTGACTGAATGAAAAAAGCTGAAATTAATGTCCAAAATCTCACTAATTAATGCCAAAGATCAGATAGAACCCATGTTTTTCCTGATGTCAAACTCTGTACTTTATCTACTCTGTTATGTTTTCTCATATATATATATATAATAGATATATGAATATACATATTCATATATCTATGAATGCAGGGTCTGTGGCAAATAGAAATTAATAATAGAAGTGAATTGCTCCATGACAGTTCCTGGTAATTGTCTAGCCAGAGAATGTCTAAGAATCTGAAATGCTTCAGAATTATTAAAGGCGTTTTTCCCTGTATATTAATATATATGCACAGATACACATAAACTATATACATACTATATACAAACATGCCATATACATATATACATATACAGACTTTATATATATACACACTAAATAAATGTTTATTGATATACATGTGTGTATGTATATATGCATATATATATATATATATATATATATATATATATATATATATATATATATATATAAAACCGTGTGTGTATATAAGTATGTGTGTATGCTTGTATATTGTTTTGTTGTTATAGTTTGTTTTTCATACTGGAAGAGGACCATGATATCAGAGAGGTAATGCCATGATATGGAACAAAATTGGATTTAAGTGAAGGGGAGCTGGGCAAAGTTGTCAATCTTACTTTGTCCTCTAGAGCCATCAGGGTCCAGTGGCCAGATGTGGATCAAGATACAACCATGGATGGCTTGGAAGACTTAAATGTCCCAGACCAGCCAGAGTAAATGTAATTAGCAATATGACCATATCAAATAGTTACTTCTGATCTGCACTTACATTAAAACTGAACCCAGAAAACCTGAGGATCTTCTGCTCCCAAGTTGATTTCTTTTGACTATGCGAAAAAAGAGAAAGCATTCTTTACTTCTTTTCTTTCTTACATGCCTTATTCATAGAATGGGAGTTGCCTCTGTATAAATGAGACCTGTCCTGATTTATATCTTGGGCCTGGATACAGATTGTTTGGGAAAAAGAATGAAACTGGTGACTTTTCAGTTAAATCCAATTCACCTCCCTGAAGTCAGAGTCTTCTTTCAGGAGAAATAAAGACCATCCTTTTTTTTTCTTCTTCTTCTTTCCTTTTCCTTCCTTCAGTTTGTTGAAACCTGGCAGACTTGGTCATTCTTTGGGTACTGAATGACTCTGAGTCAATGGAAATAGCAATTATTTCAGTTTTGGCCAAAAACCAAAAGTTCCTTTCCTTCCCAAATTGATTTTCTTTTTTGGACTGTAGTAGAGGCCATTCTTTGTTTCATTTCTTTCTTACCTGCCATAAACATGAAATGGGAGTCTCTCTCTCTCTCTCTCTCTCTCTCTCTCTCTCTCTCAGTATCAATAAATTGCTGCAATACCGAGTCTCAAATTGCTCAATTAACTTTTTTATTTTTTAACTAATTTAGGGTTGGTTATAATCTGGATAGTGGCTTGGAAATTTTTGACTTTCTTATTTTAAAGCTTTCATTTTAGTTTTATAGTCCTTCCATTAGAAACGTGACATTGAATCATCTACATATCCTTTAGTTAGGTTATTTTTTTCATTTTTATATTTTTTTTACAAAGTCTTAGAGTCAAATGCCAATTTTATACACTCCAACTATTAGAAATCTTTTTTTTGATTTTTTTTGAAATGAGAAGCATTCATACAAAAAATAGTAAGTTTGTTTTTTGCTGTAATTTTCTCATTATCTGTAGAAATGGGGAATGGGGATGATAAAGGAGACAATTTTTTTTAATTTATTTCCTATACCAAAAATATTTACACTGACAATATTGAAAAAAAACCAAATTTCATTTGTTTAAAGTGAAAAAATCAAGAAACAACATATATTTGATGAAAGGCATATCACATGTAAAAACTGACATAATAAAACCAAATTCTTATAAACATGATTGATATATCAGAGTGTAGTTTTTACCTTATGAAAGAACGGTGATGAACTATAGAATTTTTTCTCCACAGAAAATCAGTCTAATCACTACATCAGGAGAGAGCTACTATTTGGTATTCTCTATACCCTCTTTTTAATAAATTCATACCTTAACTGTGTGGAAATAAAACTACCAATACTTTATTAAAGGATTAGTTGCATACGAATTAATGGTTTAACAATTTTCTAACAATGTTTCTTCTCTACCAACATGATTTAAGCAATGATAATTATCTCCTTTGATCAATTCATTTTTACAAAGTGTCTATTTGGTAAATACTTCAGGGACAAGACTATACTGCTTTTTCCATTGGTCTTCATTATGATTTAGCTGGTAAAGAAAAGAATCTTTTGTTTAGGCTCCCTTAATCTATTATCACTAGTGTGTCATTACTACAAAAAGAACTCCTTCATGTTGAATTTATCTTCTAGACTAAACAGCAAAAACTAAAACTTAAAGTTTTAAAAAGTCACCTAGAGAACTGAGAAGCTATTTACTTTTCCAGTAATGAAACTGAGGATCAGAGAGGTTTAGAGATCTTCTAAATTTTCCAATCATGATCATAACTCCTAGTCTAACATTTTTTCCTTGATACTACACCTCTACTTTATCTTATGAGTAAACAAAATGCAAATTAGATTGATTTGATTTATTTAAATTACTTAAATCAGCTATTTTGGGATTGTAATTGTTACCTTTACCCCACAGGATAGATTTGGAAGGGAATAATTATGATTTAAAAAAATATATTTTAAATTTCATTTTACTTTCAATCTCAAATTCTTTTCTTCCTTCTCTCTCTTCCATCTAAGAAGACTAGTAAAACAAAATCTTTTACAAGTATAAAGTCATGCAAAACAAATTTTTATTATAACTATTGAAAACATGTTCTACACCTCATGAAAAGGGGATAGGTCTCATTTTGTATAGACACTTTCAAGTCTACTATTTTCTTAAAAAGAAGGAAATGTGATGTTAAACATTGAATGGGTTATTAAGTGTATGTCTATCTTGGGACTTTGTCAGATGCACAAAGTTAAATATCTGTCTTGCATAAAACAGATGTTAATATGATATGATCTGAGGGGCCAGTGATTTCTATTCCTTGAAACTAGGGAAAACAAGCAATAGCAAAATTATACTTAGAGTCAGAAGAAACCAGGTTTTAAATAGCACTTGTGGGAACAGCTAGGAGGCAGAAAGAGTTGGTCATGGAATTAGGTAAACACCTTCAAATCTGGCCTGGATACTTACTGATTGTGTGACCCTGGGCAAGTCACTTGACTCTGTTTATCTAAATTTTCTCTGAAAAATGAACTGGAAAAGAAAATGGCAAACTGCTTTAGTATCTTTGCCAAGAAAACTCCAAAACTCCAATCTGACAAAGAGTCAGATATGACTAAAAAAATATGATTGACCAAGAACAACTGATACTGGGAGAGTTATCTATGCTCTTTGAGTCTTACTTTTCTCATATATGAAATGGGAATCATATTAGAATAATTTTATTAGGTTGTTGTGATGAAGGAAACAAAGAAAGAAAAGCAATATGGTGCCTTGGAAATGGTATTGAATTTACTGTCACAGTACCTGATTGTGAAATCATTTTTTTATGAGTTCTCTATGTGACCTTAGTTAAGTCATGTCCCCATTCTGTGCCTCAATTTTAATCTTCTATAAAATAAGGGGGGGTAGTAATAGATGACTTCTAAGATAATTTTCCTACCCAAAGGCTATAACCCCATGAAAAGTGCTTTGCAAACATTAAAACATGGTATCAATACTGATTATTTTACTGATTTTATGTTGCAAATTGCATGACAAAGTTCTGGAATTTTTGTAAGAAAATAATCCATTAAAGGTCAAGTATCTAATGAAAATTTTCCTGACTCAAAATTAATCATCTTAAATGTCCAATTCTACTCTACAAAATATTTGTGAAAAAAGAAGATAAAAAGAACATGGGAAAATAACAGAAAACAATAAAATTTCAAAAAACAGAAGCACATACCATATTATGTACTCAACAATCTTTCCAGATGCTCTTAAGAGCTTATAAGCTGTTAAGAGTTTCTGAAGAGGAAAAAAAATTGAACAAAATCATTTCTATTATGTCAAACATCTCTCTCATAGAACATATCAACTGGGTACCACAAATTGAGAAGCAACTCAGAAAATATTGGATTTTCACAAGACAATTGTTGTTTCTGGCACACTTCATTGTGTTTGCTAATACAAGTTATATTAGACATTTTGGAGCTCAGGCAAAAGAGAATACACTTATTCCATAATATATTCCAATGTCTTATTTTTTTTCCTATGCAAAGTTGAACCAAATGTGGATTAATAGTGCCTACTTCACCAATGAAGACATAATTAAATTTATAAAGCTCATCTATTAACAGATCTATCTTGGAAAGGAACTGTAAATGGATACTACATTGGGGCCAGAATTAAAATGAAGATAAACAGTAATCTGGATTGATTTGGGTGGAAAATAAAAGGTTCTTTTAATAATACCCAAAACAAAGTCTCATCTTTTTAAAGACAACATATAAAGAAGTCATGGATCAAGTCAACAACCAATATTTCTTTTTAATTGCCTAGTAGATGGGAAATAGTAAGATGCTATAAATGAAGGGTTTTAGGAAAAGACTTGAAAATTTATTGAATGTCTTCAAGAGGGCAATGTTTTTTCAGGTACTTTTACTAGATAGAGTCTAAAGTCCTTTATAATCTCCAGATTTATTTCTGTACTGTTAAAGAACTGAAAGTTCTTTAGCAGCCTCTAAATGAGATGTCCTCTACCTCCAAATCTAGAGCTTTTCCCACATCAAAAAAGTAAACTTCACCTAGCATTTTAAAGCCAAATCAAGTTCAGTTTGCAATATTACAGATCACAGAGTACTTTAAGGTTAAATAGGAATAAAAATATAAAGTGGTACATCAATTTTCATTCATCCAAAAGTCAAATATCACAAACTTATTGGGAACATCACCTGAACCTGTAATTAACCTCTTAGTATCCACAAAAAAAAATTGATTCACACCACAAACAATTATATAAAAAGTAAGTCACTATTTTTCAAGCAATGTGAAAACATTGAGAAGGGATTTTGATAATTAAAAGAAAAAAATTCTTATGAAACAAATTGATATTATTTCTACTAGCTTCTCTTTTACCAGAGCAATTAGGACCATTTTTTTTTTTTTTAGTTTTTGCTAGGCAATGGGGTTAAGTAGCTTGCCCAAGGCCACACCGCTAGGTAATTATTAAGTGTCTGAGGCCGGATCTGAACTCAGGTACTCCTGAATACAGAGCTGGTGCTCTATCTACTGTGCGACCTAGTCACCCCATGGCCATTTAATATAGGGGAAAGTATTCCTACTGACCCTAATTGCCTTGCTCTATATATGATTCTGTTTATCAAAATCACCTGCTTTGGGGCAGCTAGGTGGTTCAGTAGATAGAGCACCAGCTCTAGACTCATGAGGACCTGAGTTCAAATTGGCCTCAGACATTTAATAATTAGCTAGCTGTGTGACCTTGGACAAGTCACTTAACTTCATTACCTTGAAAAAAATTTAAAAAATCAAAAATCAAAAAATCATCTGCTTTTATTTGCCAAAAAAAGTTCTGGAAAAAATAATTTTCATGTACTTACCTTATCAAGTAGCAGGAATAAACAATTTTCAAACTGAAAAAAATGTATTTTTTAAACTATCCTGCAACAAGATACTATAGCTTCTTCTTCTTGCTAAATGAACAAAGAGAAAATGATTATCTTTCCACTCCTTGCCCAGACCTTTAGTCCTAAAACATGGAACACCTTAGCTCTACCATTTGATTTATTTTCATAATAAGGTAAAGTGAGCAAACAGTTTTAAAATACCCACTATATGTCAGATACCACCACAAGTATTTGGACATAGAAAGAAATATAAAAAGAAGCAAGCAAACAAAACAAAACACAAAAAAGATATAACTTACAATTATGTAATATCTATTATCTTTCTGTCACCTCTCTCTCTCTCTCTCTCTCTCTCTCTCTCTCTCTCTCACTCTCTCTCTCATTTAATCTATCTAATCTATCTGCCTATCCATGTCAGATTGAAGATAATTCCAGAGGGGCCTAAAGTTAAAGAAGATTGGGAAAAGTTTTCTGAAGAATGTATAAGACAATACTTTTTATGGAAATTAGTTTTTATATTCATATTTCCTAAATTATCTTTTGTTTTACTTTCCAATAAAACATCAAATATAAAGATACAAAAAAGAAAAGGAAAATAAAGGAAAAAATCAGCATTATTGATCAATTCTTAGCTAAAACTGGAAATATATAGAATATACAACACTGGCAAGCCACCCATCTCTGCAGTAGTGGAATGAAATTTTCTTCTCACATTTTTTTTTCACTTGAGCCATGCTCTTTATTTTTTAATTTATGGTGAATCTTATTTAAATTATCATTGCTTATATTGTTTTATTTACTTTGCTTAAGAAGGTGGGACTTTATCTGAGACTTGGAGGAAACCAAAGTCTCCAGGAGACATAGGAGGAAGGAGAGATCAAGTCTTGGGGATTGACTAGTAAAACTGCTTGGAGTTAAGAGAAGGATTATTCTTGATGATAATCATCAAGGAAGGCAGTATTACTGGATTACAGTGTACATGGAGAGGAATAAGGTATAAGAAGATTGAGAATGTAGGAAGAGGTCAAGGAAGCAAAACCAATAGCTTTTGCTATCTAGATACTCCCAGAATAATGAGGATTACAACAGCAAGCAATCGTATAACATAGAAAATATATGCAAAATAAATTAAAATTAATTCCAGAGGAAAAGTTAAGGAGGACTTGAAAAGACTCTAGGAAAGGACTAGGAAAGACTTTAAAAGGCATTATTTATAGCAAAACAACCCTGTTCTTAGCACTGAAAAAAATGATTAAAAGGACTTCTGTCTTCCTAGGTTCATATGTAAGGATGGTAATTATAAACACCAAAAATGATACTTTTGGCAAAATCATTCATTGGGGATATTTGAAACTGAAACTTCATCCTAAAAGACATTGATTCTGGCATTTCACCCATGTAAAATACTTAGAATGGTTGAAAGGTTCTTGATCTTCTTCAAGATAAAAGAAGGTATGAATATCATGAGAACTATGGCTTGAAGAATGGTAGGACAGGTAAGGAGATAACTCCTGTCATCCCCTCACTGTTGCTCCCCTCCCTACACATTTTACAAACTTTGTGCTTTCAATTGTTGTAGTTCTATTGAGATCCCACATTCCTTTTTTTTTATCATGTCTGACTAAACTACAGTTACATTTATGGCTATGAAATAAAATCTAAAATTAATTTTAGAATCTATAATTTTAAAGATACTGTTTGAAAGTCCTTGGTAATAAATAGCTTGCTGTAGAATGGTACTCTGCTTTGATGTTCATTTAAAAAGATTCTCAACACTTAAGTTCTGATTCAAAGTTGTATGAAACCTATTTGAACCACTTTACTGAAAGATTTTCACTTCTTTCTCACAATTTGCTTATTTCAAACATTTTCTTATACCAAATCATTTCTGATAATATGCATTAGAAAGGATACAAAGCACACAAGTTGTTTCAGAGACTCCATATATTATTAATATTAACTAAAAAAGAAAAGTTCAACCAATTGAATGATTTTCACAAAAGGCAGACTCTAGAAAATAGCTTTTGTGATTAAGATATTTGCTTACATAAACTATTTTAATTATTATCTAAAGTCTTCAAAAATTTAAATGAAGATATTAAGATATATCTCAAAAAAAAGGTTATGGAAATTTGTAAATGTCAGTTGACAAAAGTTAAAGATATCTACAATCATAACCTTCTTCATGAAACCTTTTCTGATTATCCCAACTATTAGTAGATGCTCTTCTCAAACTACCTTGTATTCATTTTTGTATTTTTTCTATATATACCAGTATAAGTCTATGTTGTTCTTTTGCCATGCCCCTTGAGGAGATATCAGTTCCTTAAAACAGGGACTTTTACTTTTGGTTTTGAATACAAACACTTAGCACAACACATGGTATGGTATATAGAACGGTGTATAACATGGTCTTAAGAACTTATTCATGCAGATTGATTGACCTGCTCTATGATTAAAGTAGAAATAATGAGAAATAAAGAGAAATAATGATAACATCCCTTTTAGATTTTAAGACAGAAGAGACTTAAAATATGTTGTCCATTTCCAAATGGATTTCACCTTTTAAAACTCAATATCTTCATGTTTGTCTATCTCACTTCCCTCACAAGGTTGTCATAGTGAGTACACAAAATAACATATTTGAAAGAGTTTATAATTTCTAAGCTCTATAAATAAAGGATTACTATTGTTATCATTATGAATGCTAGAAGTAATTGATTTTTAAAAATTCATTTGCCTATTTGTGAATTATATTTGATGTCAGTTTTGAAAAAATCAAGAAAATAATGCATATTTTCTTTCTATTTGAAAACCTGATTTTTTAAAAAAAAAATCATTTAACCTATGATCCATAAAATCAATGGATATTTGAGATGGATCAACCCTTGAAAAGGACTAGAATTACTTTCTTACCTAGGAAATAGCATTATGCACACTTATTCACCTTAAGGAAGAGATAATCAATATAGAATTGATTGTTTGAGATCCTGTCAAAGGTTGACTCAAGGACATATGTAAAAACCTAGAATTAGAATGATATTAATCATTCAAATTAATATTGTGCTTCAATGTTTATAGAATACTTAGCTTATAACAACCCACTGAAGTAAGCAGCATAATTATTATTATCCACATTTCATAGATTGTGAAACTGAGGAGGCACAGTGATGAAGTGAATAAGCCATTGTGCCTGAAGTCAGGAAAGTCCAAGTTCAATTACAGTCTCATACTGGCCTCAGTTCTGTGTCACTCTGATTAAATATCTGGATTGCTCTATGTCGCGGTTTTCTCATTTTTTAAATAGGGATAATGTTAGCAACTGCCTTATTGGGTTGTTGTAAGAATTCAGTGAGAAAATATTTATAAAGGGTTTCATAAACATTAATGTTGCATGTTATCTAACTAGTTAGAGGAAGATTTAAGTGATTTGGGACCCTAAAGCTATTAAGGAGAATCAGGTCCCCTGAATCTAAAATCGATGCTACCCACCCTTCCTCTAGCACCATAAATCGCTGAATTAAGTTGCCCCTAGAATACTATATAATGGTATAAGGAATTCTTTAAACCTTAATCATTTTAGAAGTCTTTGAATCAAATAAGGAAAAAAGAAAGATGTATTTTGAGTATTTTTAACTGTATGTGAAGCAGATCTAATGTACAGATGAAAACAAACATTCTAATGGTTTTTAACTACACACCAAGACTACTATGATGCTCTTTTTTCAGAACTAAGAAAATTGTACATGTATAAGTAAAAAGAAAGAGAATAATTGTCTTTTATGTTCTTTCACAAATCCATCTTCTTAGGGTACATAGGCTAGCACTCATTTCTGATAAGAATTTACTTTCCCAAAATGTTAGGATTTAGAAATAAAGTGATGGAAAACTCTGACTTAGAGAGGAGTTATTACATAGAAAGCATTCAAAGCGAAATATAATTAAGTTGTATTCTAGCTAACACAAAGTCAATTTCTAATGAATAGTCAGTTCAATAACATTTTTGACATTTTAATTTGGTGTCTGACTCCTGTGTACAAAAGCTATTTGGTTTGTTAAATTATGATGCTACAAGTTGTTTTTTTTGGTTTGCTTGTTTCATTTCTCAGATATCCAAGATCTCTTATAATAGATATGGCAACATGTACTAGAGATTCTAGTTTTGATTTTGAATCTTAAACAAAAAGTTTCAAATGAATAATTCCCTAAGATGACAAATGCATTATTTCTTGTTCTGATGATATCAGCATAACTCACAATAACAGAGTAAAGTTCAAAACCAGAAGACTGGAAACACAAGAAAGCTCCTGATTCAGAATAATAAAAACATATATCTATGACAAAGAAAATAGTAATAGTAATTGTTCTTGAAATATATTCATCATCATCCTATCCATCTCACATTTATACAATTATTTACAGAAAATTTATTGTTTTGAATTCATTGCCTAATTTGTTCATCATAACAACCCTTACAATTTATCATTTTCTTCATTTTATATTTGAGGAAATCCTGTCCTAAGTGCAATTGTTGAATTTTAAATACATAGAACATCTTGGTTCCTGTCCTCATATAATTTTCAATGTAAGTGGGGTCAAATTCATGAAATAACAAGAGGGCTTCATTAGGAAAATAGCATTCGATGTAACACTCTAGGAGATCCACTGTTTTTGTTTGCCTGTCTATCTCTTTAAAGGCAAATAGAACATTAAGGGAAGTCCTCAAGGAATATTTGATTCAAACTGAGCCTTGAAGAAATAGTACAGTTTGAATGAAGGGGGAGAAAGTCAATTTCTATCCTTCATGAGAAAGTAAAAGGGCTAGAAGAATCTATTTCTACTTTCTAGATTAAGGACAGAAGTCTTCCCTTTAAAGAAAAGGAGACAAATTTGAAGGAGTAGCAAAGTTGTCAAGAGATTTGAGGAATAAGAAAAGTATTACTTGCTGCATTAGGAATTTGAGGGAATTTCTGGAAAGTGTCCAAAGGTGAAAAACAAAAATCATGAAGGGCCTCTGGTTTCATATCAAGAGAAAATCGATCGAAAGAACTAAAGATGTTTAATCTAGAGAAGATTTAGAGGGCTATGTTAACTATATTCAAGTATTTGAAGGACCAAGACTTTGAAGAGGGATTAAACTTTTTCTGCTTAGCACCACAGGGAAGAGGAAGGATCAATGAAAAGCTTTCAAACAATTAGAGTAGTCCCAAAGTGGTTAGGGATGGTGAGTTTCCCTCATTAAAGCTCTTTTAAGCAAAGATGGATAACCATTGATCAGGTATATTGTTATGGGAATTCATTTGAGGGGTATAGACTACCCCTACAATCTGTTTACAAACCTAGAATTTTGTATCAGTGAATTTAATTCCATTGAAGAAATAGCTGCAAGAGGTAAAATGATTTACCTAATATCATAGTCAACCAAAACATATTTATTAAGTGCTTGTTATTTTCCTAGAACTAGTCATAAGATTGGAGACCAAAAAGGCATACATAGTCTAGGCCCTTACAAGGAGCTCGAAAGTTATAGTGGTGGGTGTGTGTATAGTTTATAAATTACTAAATACATGAAGATATAGACATAGTAGGTTGAAGGATGTCAGAACTAAAGACACTAACAGCTGTCATAGAAAAGAAAGTTGAGAGCTGACTTCAAAAGTCATCATTTTCTCATACTTTACCAGTTATTATAATTTTTTAAGAACTTTGACTGAGCCAACATATCATCTCAGGTATCTTAAATCTAAGTCTAATATTCTATGTCACTGCATAGCTTGAATGTGTGTTTATGTTTAAAAGAAATTTAAACTCACATTACAAAAACATGAAATCCTTTCCCCTCTATTCCTACTGAGGTAAATAAAAATACAACTTCATAAAAACATGAAAAAATTCAATTTTTATAGTGAAATAGAGGGTGGCAATATTTATTTGTATACTACCTATACTATTTATCATGATTTTTTTATACAACAATAGAATGAATATTTATTCATAGAGCTAGTGACAAGCTCTACTTCTAATTAGAAAAGACATTTTTCTCAATAATAGTACTGTAAAACAAAAATTAATGCCAATTAGGGTCATTATTTGAGGAATATTTGTATATAGTTATACATATATATGAAATTTTAAAATAAAGTGAATTGCTATTTCAATTTCATGGCAATTTAATGTAGGATTATACCTGACAATCATGTTGTCCTACATTGTACTTTCTAAACCTCTGCTATTTGTGTTGAATCAAAGATGATAAAAAAAAATGGCACAGTTACAAAAGAAAAAAATTGTAAAATTAGGTCAATGTCCTTTTTTATTATGCATTTTGAAATCACATCAATTGTTCCAAAAGCCAAGTATATAAATACTAGAATAAGGATACTGTACTGATATATAAATGGATAAAAAGAAGATCAGAAGGGAAATATAATCATGGACCAGATCTGACAAAGACCTCAAAGAACAGCTTATCTATCGCCCTCATTTTTTTTAATTCTATTTATTTAAGGCAATGGGGTTAAGTGACTTGTCCAAGGTCACATAGCTAGGCAATTATTAAGTGTCTGAGGCTGAATATAAATTCAGGTCCTCCTGACTCCAGGACTGGTGCTCTATCCACTGTGCCACCTAGTTACCCCTCACATTCATTTTATAGTTAAAGAAATGAAGGTACAGAGAAGTAAAGTGAATTGTTCAAGATAACACAAAGACTTTTAAAGGAGGATCTTACATTCTGTTTCCTAACTCATCATTACTGTTTTCACTACACCACACCAATAGGAAGGAGTAGAGGAAGAAAGGGGAAGTGGAGAAAGTAACATGGGGTGGGGGGAGAGAAAAGAAATAAAGTCTTGCTGCCCAGAAACTAGGTATTCAGAAAAATGTTTATCAAGAGCCAGGTAATATGCTGAACATTTGGGATTTCAAGGAATGGTGAAAGGCAATTCCTGCTTTCAAGAAATTCACATTCTAATGTAGAAGAGAATTTGAAAATAAATATATACAAACAAAAAAAGTAAAAAAAAATGGAGGATAATCAATAGAGGCAAGACACTAACATTAACAGGGACTGGGGAAGGCTACTTATAGAAGGTAGGGCTTTATCAGGAACTTGAAGGAAGCCAAGGAAGTCAGGAGGCAAAAAATGAAGACTGTCAGGGAAAATGTCCAGGATTTAGAGATAAATGTAAGACCCTTTAAATGGGGGAAAAGAGAAACATTGTAAAGAATTAACAAATACCCAATACCTATACAAGTGAAATATCTTGAAGTCAGGGAAAGTGTAATATGTTCTTTTTAATTTTTGTAACCCTTAACTACTCACATAGTTTCTTTCACTTGGTATACATTGGTTAAAAGCTTGTAGTTTATTTGAATTCATTTGAAGTTCCTGTGGCATATATACATTTGAATCTCTTTACAAGAGAGCACAGAACTTCACTGCAGATTCACTTCCAAGCATACTATATATGAGTCCTCCCTCCTCATGCCCCCCTTCCACTTTTTGGGGTAATTTTCTCACCCTCCACATTAGATTTTATTTTTTAATTTTTAAATTTTTTTTAGATTGTTTTCAAGGCAATGGGGTTAAGTGGCTTGCCCAAGGCTACACAGCTAAGTAATTATTAAGTGTCTGAGGCTGGATTTGAACTCAGGTACTCCTGACTCCAAGGCCAGTGCTCTATCTACTGTGCCACCTAACTGCCCTAGATTTCATTTTTTAAAAAATATAGAAAATGATTGAGAATTTTTCAACTTTAGTTGTTTGCTTAAGCAATTTTACCATTGTTTATATCAAACATGTTTCAGTCCCAATTTCCCAAACTAAAGCCAGGTTATGGACTAGAGTCTATTTGCTTCTTGGTACCAAATAGCAAGGCTATTAAATCTCACCCAGGTGCCAGACAATCATTCCCCATATTTCATGCCCTGAACTCCACACCATTCAACTGGATTAGTGACTGCATGCTGTGTAGGAGTGTGTAAGAGTTGATGTCAGCTCGGCAGGTGCTGCAGTTATTAGCTTGCTGACATCTAATCGCCAAGTAGGTCACTATGTTGAGGATTGAAAGCAATAAAGTTTCTACCACCACAGCCAGGGGCCTGGGCAGTCACAGAGAGAACAATGTCTCCTGTGGTTCTGTTAGCAGTGCTGTGAGCTCATGCATTTAGGTTTAGTTGCTTTAAAATGTATTTGGGATACTTTTAGCCTTATTTACTTGAATTAACTTTTAAAAAATTGTTCATGGGGATCTAAATATTAAACTGGCATATAATCTTTAATTAATAGACATTTACCTATTTGATAGATGTTTATCACTTTATCATGAGACCCTGAGAAAATAAATTGTTTGACCAAAGTTACACAGGTAGTAAGAGGAAGGAAAAATCGGTGATTGAACCTGGAAACATTAAAGTAAAATTCAAGTATTTATTATTATTATTATCATTATTATCATCATTATTATTATCATTTAGTAGTAGTAGTAGTAATAGTGATGGTGGTAGTGATACTAGTGGTACTAATTGTTGTAGTTTTCCACTGTAATACAGTTTCTCAAATAATCTAAATTGGAAGAGACTTCAACAACCATTGGAGCAATACTTTACAAACAAAATTTAAAAATAATAATCTAACAATGCCCTTCATAATGCATCAGAAAAGTGGTCTGTCTTTTTTAAAAGACTTTCACTCAAATGGAACAAACATAATTTTCAGAAACACCTCTTATGTATAGCTTTTAGTTATCTTATATATATACTTCAAATTTGTAATCTCTGATAATGTCAAAGACCTTTATTTGTGTAACTTCTCCAGAAAAATTAATTGCTCAAGTCAACATGACCAAGGCTTTACTAGTTAAAACATTTAGTAATTGACCATTGTGGACTGCTAGACAGTTGATACAAGATAAGTTTGGCAATAGGGAGCAGATAAGGTGATGGAGTGGATAGAGCACCAGTCCTGGAGTCAGGAAGATTTGAGTTCAAGACATCCCATTGCTTGCAAAAAGAAAAAGTTAGGGAAGAAGTAAACTGATTATAGTTATTTTCTTTTAATTAGAACATATGAAAAGGAGTAGAATGGTAAAAAATCAGATATATATATATATATGCATATATATATACATATATATGTATATATATATATACTGAGGTTAGATTATGGAAGGCCTTGAATATAAGATTGAGGAATTTTGATTTTATTCTGGATAAATGAACCCATAGATGTGAGTGCAATACATCAATATGATCAAATTTATGTATTAGGAAGAATAATCTAGCAATTGTATATAGAATGGATCTAGGAGGTAGAACAGAAGCACTGATATTTGTTAGAAAGATTAGATCATTCATTCAGATACTTTTCAGAAATACAGATGTGGGAAAAAATAGACTTAAAGTCAGTTAGAGAAGGTTTGCAGTATGGAACACTGTAACTTGGTCTTTGGTAATGTTTAACATGTAAAATGAACAGGTTGAACTACATGGCTTCTGAGCCCCTTCCAGATAAAAGGTCCTATAAAGTTATAGGAAGTGTGGAAATAGCAGGTCATTCATTCTTTCCTCAATACAGGAATAATTTTAAAAAAATGATGGGAATAAATATGGATAGTTTGGTATCATTCTGCTAGTTCACAGAGTGTGCAAAAACCCCAATTTATCTATCTCCACAAATAAAGATTTTAGATCAAGGAATGATATTAAGAGATCAAGTGAACTTAGGAAAAACTGCCCTTACTATGAATTTTATTTGAGGCATGAGACCTACTCCATCATCAATTATTTCCATTAGAGTTGAGGAACATGAATTTAGTGACTGAATCTAGCCTGACCTGGACTCATTCATCCAGGTCTGAAATTTAAGATGAACTATCTATCATACAGACACACAAACATATATTTATACATATATAAGTGTGAATATATGCATATGTGGTTTAGTTTCTAACATCACTCATATAATATTTATAATACTATTTTCTCTCTATAAGCTTAAGTTTTGGGAAATTATTCAACCTTTGAAAGAGTAGTTTCCATTCAAAAGGATGACAAGTTCAGAACACTATTCTTAGGGACATTTTCCCATTTAGTTTTGGCTAAAATGATATTAACAAATAAAGTTCTTTAAAAATGAAATTGAGCCTTGTCACTGCTGATTCTTGAAGGTAATCAAGTTCTTGAACTGGCTTTAACCTGCTATCATGTGGACTAAAGAGGATACTTAGTTGTTTAGGCTTTGTTATCAATTCCTTGTAAAATTCCCCCCCCCCCAGGTTGAACAGATAAAGATACACTTGCTATCAGAATGCTGAAAGTTATATTTTCATTTCCCTAAAAGATCCTAAAAATTCTTTTAATTGATTCTAAGAGAAATTTGGTGATAAATTTAAATATTTTGATATATGTGAGATAATCCTATATATATATATATGTATATGTGAATACAAAAATATATATATATGTGAATACAGACATATATATGTGAATACAGATATATATATATATATATATATATTCTTTTCCCCCAACTATAGTAAATATAAAAAAAATTCTTTAAATCTCTCTTCTATTGTTCAATTATTTATCAGTTATGTCTGACACCTGCCAAGTCCACTAGTAGTTTTTTGGCAAAGATAATGCTTTGCCATTTCCTTCCCCAATTCATTTTACAGATGAGAAAACTGAGGTTAATAGGGTTAAGTGACTTCCCCAGCATCACACAGCTAGTTAAGTGTTTAATATTAGATTTGAAATCTGAAAGCTGAATCTACCTGACATTTTATCCGCTGTGCCTCCTAGCTTACTAAAGATTGCCTATTAGAGTACCTATTTGGGAGGCAACATGTTAAAAATAGAAAAAAAAATTGGTTCTAGGGTACAAGGACTTAGGTTCAAATCATCATACTGCCACTTGCTTCCTATGTGACATTGAGGAAGTCACTAAATGTCTCTTCTTCTTAATTAGTTCACTCATACAAGCAAGGGGTTGAATTAGATTTTCTTTAAGATTTTGTTCTTACTCTCAGTCTATGATGCTAATCATTTTATTAATATCATATTCTAACATTTTCTTTTTATCATTTTCCCTAAAAGATAGATTCACAATACAGTTCACTGAACTTTTTTGAATTGGATGGTTATTAGCAAATCTTCATGTCTGTAGCATGATGATATACACCATTATAATGTTAAAGATCAAATAAAATAAATATAGCATTTTTGTCATTTATGTTAAAATTGTTGAGAAGTGTGATAATCATTATTGAGTTGAATAGTTTTTTATTGCATAATTATAGTTTCTGGGTACCATTTATTCCTATTTTAAATTATACATACTCCTTTGAGGGTAGTAAAAGTTCTAGCAATCAATAGTCAGTGAATAGATAAGCATTCCAAATTCCAGTGGGTATCAAATCCAAATTTATTGATTGCAACATCTTTTATTAAAAGCATCCACATGTTGGAGCGGCTAGGTGGCGCAGTGGATGGAGCACCAGTCCTGGAGTGAGGAGGACCTGGGTTCAAATGTGACCTCAGACACTTAATAATTGCCTAGCTATGTGACCTTGGGCAAGTCACTTAATCTCATTGCCTTAAATAAATAGAATTTTCACAAAAAGCATACACATGTTAAGAGCATCCTGACAAACTGGAGTGTATTTAGGGAAAGATAACTAGGATTGTGAAATATTGAAATAAAACTAGATTAGTGGTATGAAATGAGGATGTCTGACTTGGAGAAGATAAGTCTGTTATACCTGTCTTCATCTATTTGATGAGTAGTCCTGTCAAACAGAAAGTAAAGTTGTTCTGGTTAACTTCATCTGTAAGAACTAAGATGAAAGAGCAGAAATTATAGGAAGGTTAATTTTTCTTTGATGTCGAAAAATATTTAGAAATGAGAGCTAGAGAAAGCAATGGATTATTTTATGAGATAGTATACACCAGGTGTGTATAACAGACTTAGGCAATGACTAGTCAATAAACATTTATCAAATGCTTACTTTGTGTCAAATGTACTAAGCATCGAGAATGAAAAACAAAGGTTAAAGCAGTTCCTACTGAAGGAGCACGCATTCTAATGCAAACAACAATATCACCTTGCAAATGCATAAATACCAAGAGAATTATACAGAGCAGACTGAAGGGAAAGCACCTGCAAGTGAGAGGACTGTAAGAGTGTCCTCCTGTGGAAGATAATGAGACTTAAAGAAAGTTAGGTAAATTAAAAGAGAATATGAGGGAAATGAGCACTCCAAGTATGTGGGAACAATTATTATAAATCATGATGGAAGTGTGGCATTAAAAGCAGCAGCAAAGTAGCATGTATGAAGTCAAGATAAAAAATACTCGGTGAGACTATGAAGAATTTTATATGATGAAAAAGAGACTTTATGCTTGATCTTAGATGTAAAATGATTATGTCTTTGGAAATACTCTCATGTGTCAAACATTCTATAGAAGGGATTTCTGAATTGGATGAAGGTTTTTGTAGGATAAGCTCCAGGTCCTTCTCAACTCAGAGAATCTAAATTCCAAGGGAATTTTGGGCAGACTTGTTTTCCTTAATATGATTGATCACCTAGTAATTCAAAAATAGCACATAAAGTCCACTAGGTTATGGGGATGAGAGTGTGGTAGAAATACTGAAAGGGGAATGAAACAAAAAGAACACAAATAGAATCTAGTTAAATACAAACTAGACTATTCATCCTTCTTAGAGATAGTCCTGCATATAGCCAATAAAAATAATAATGTTTTGAAATTTTGTTAGTGATACAATAAGTTTCCTATCAGTTTCAAAGAATATAAGTGGAATGATCAAAACATGTAGGTTATGTTGTCCCAGAATTAAAAAAAAATCTTTGCTACCCAAGCTTATTGTAGAAAACGGATAGCAACAAGAAATGGATCCATAATTTAATTGGCCTAGAGAAGACCAGGATGATGAAACTTTCTCTTGTAAAGTAGGATGGTGCTTTCTTTGCACCTTACCATCTTAAAAAGTTGTATAAGGCACTGAGAGATTAAGTAACTTGTTTCAGTTGTTTATGGTCAGGGAATCAATTTATGCTAGTTAATGAAATTTTGTTCTTCCTATCTTTAAAGATAAATCTATATCCACTATAGGATATTGATTTCTTTTCAAAGCCCTTAATAACTTTCTAACTTTCCAGTCTTTGTTCACTTTGCTCTCTACTATGTAGAATCCAGTGCCTCTGGGCCCCTGACTTTTCCACAATCAAGACATTCATTTCTTAGATAGGAGCATTTTTTTTGCCTGTTGACTATGCATGGAATGCTTTTGCTCTTTATTTCTTCATTTCTTCCTACTAGCTTCCCCTGTTTTCTGTTAGTCCCCACTAAAATCTCTTCTATATGACTTCTTTCCCAATATCTTATTTCACATTACCATCCTTCTTTTGATTATTCCTTATTTATTGTGTACATTTCTTTAAAAAAAAAGACCTGTGGATTTTGTTTTGTTTTCTATAAGTAATAAAGTGAAATCTCTGGAAAAAACCTGCTTGTTGAGAGATCCTAGAGAGCAAGGATGATCATTTGCATTTTTGTACCCCCAGAAAAAATTTAAAGGCAGTTATTATTTCCCTTTTTAGTTTTCCTTACTATTGGTTAATTAATTCAATTTCCTACAGCTGCTAAGTATGAAATGTACTTGAGTCCTTTCATCTTAAAAGATGACAGTCTTTATCTTATCAATATTCTTTCAAATCTGTATAGCCTAGAATTGAGTAAAGAAGAATGCATTAGAATTCTGTCCATAGTACTGGATCCTATTCCAGAATTAAAGTGATTCACTGAAAAGAGTGCTGTACTTGAATTCAAGGTGATCTGAATTCAAATTCAGCTGTGGAAACTTACTAATTGTATGTCCCTGGGGAAGTTATTTAATCTTTGTCAGAGGAAATCACAAAGTATTCAATATATTTTCCAAGAAAAAAAATCCATGGACATAACTGGTGTCATATGGCCACAGGGTCACACACAGTCAGACACAACTAAACAACTGAACAAGAAGATCCTATTAGCTTGTTTTTGGTGGTCATATCACAGTATTGACTCATAATGAGTTTGTATGCCACCAAAAAAAAATTATATCATCTTGTCATGTACCCAAATTCAGTGTTTGGTTTGTGTTGAGAATGTCTGCTGAAAACAACACCAGTGGTTTTATTCTTGGTTTATTAGTAAAATGACAGCATTAATTCATATCACACTGGCTACCAAACATCTGTCAGATGGCAATGAACATTATAGGGTACATGTTACAATTTAGCTTCCTTAAATAGAATTTTTTCACTGGCACAGTTTTTGCTATAAAGCTCTCCAAAATTATTCAAAATGCCAAAAATCACTGTCATGTTATATTTGCCATCAGATTGCATAATTGAAGACAATATATGCTATTCAAAGTTATGCCTATTTTAATCTATAAAATCATATCAGACAAAATTCAAGAAAGAAAAATAAAGGAAAAATATAGAAATAGTATGGTTAGTTTGCTGTTTTAAATAATTCTCCTTAGGAGCTGCACCAAAATTTTCTATTTCCACTAGACATAAATAGTGTGACTGTACTAAAGAAAAAACTAATTAGTTCAAGTGATTATAGAATCAGAATTGTAAAGGACTTTGTAGTTCAAGTAGACAGACATATTCATTTCACTACAGGCAAAAGAAGTGAGCCTCATATTATGACTTTATGAAAGGAATAGTCCATGATGATTGTAAATAGTTTATGTTTCACTCAACCATACAGGTTTAGTTTTTTAAAAAATCTACTCCAAATAGAAATTCAAAACAGGAAAATTCCCTACAATTTTCTAAATATGCAGTCATTCTGGTGTTCTTTTTTTTTTATTCTGGTGTTCTTAAACAACTCAAATGTTGAGGATATTTCTATAATAAGGTAGCTGTAGCCCAGTGGAAGGAGTATGGGGCCTTGAGTTTAAATATGGCCTCATATAATTGGTAGCTATGTGATCCTGGCTAAGTCATTTGAACTCTCTTTGTCCCAGTTTCCTTAGCTGTAAAATGTGAATAATAATAATACAACTCAAAGGTTTGTTATGAGGATCAAATGCATTTATATAACATTTATATAAAGAACTTATAAAAGTCTTTATACATATTAAGAATTACATAAATGCTTATTCTCTTCTCATTCCTCTTTTCTAATACCAGGTTGCTTTTCGCTCATTCAATCATATCCAACATTTTATGACTCTGAATGGAGTTTTCTTGGCAGAGATACTAGAGAATTTTACCATTTCCTCTCTCATTGGATTAAGACAAATAGAAGTTAAGTAACATGCCTAGGTTATACAATTAGGGAGTATTTTAGGCTACATTGAACTCAGGTTTTTCTGACTACAGATCCCTTTCCTCTATCCACTGAGCAAACTAGCTACCTCAGATACTGGATAACCCATTTTATTTCCTGATAGGTCTAGGATAGGAAAAAACAATTGTCTATTGCTCTAACATTCACCTCCCTTTAGCATCTACTTATAGAGGTTTAGATGGTAAATTTGAAATTGAAATAAAAGTCAAGTTTTCATAGTTCTGGTATAAAAACAAATTTCAGAGAAAATTACTGAGAGATTTTTTTTGAGGTTAGACTCTGAAATGCAGTCTAAATAAGAGATTCTTATCAATTTTGACTTACTCAGATCAAAATGTATAAATAAATAATACTATATATGTTGGGACAGGCACAGCTTCAATATTTACAAGTACTGAACTAATTGTGTTCACATTTTTCACATTAGTAAATTATATATTATCTTCATGAAAGTCAGTTTTCCTTCATAAAAATGATAATTAACAAGTGAGGATCACATAATATTAAAACCAGAAGGAATTTTTAGAAAAAAATTCAATTCTATGAACTTATATTGCAATGAATTCAGTGTGGAGAACTGATATTTCTATGGCACACACAAAACTGGTTGGATCTCAAACCAGTCTAATGTGAAAATCAATGACCTTTTCAATAAACTACACTTATTGAACTCAGGTTAAAAAAAAACAAAAACAAAAAACAACTCAAAACTGAAAAATCAGAAATTGAAAAAATCAAAATTGAAATTTGTATGTAATGGATTTTGAAGGTGGATAGATTAAACAATTAGATTAACAGATTGAGTAGGTTTGAGTAGACTTATTCACAAAACTGCCTTTATTTTAGAATTACTATAACAGAGTGGATATAATTCTGGCCTTGAAGTTAAGAAGGCCTTTATCCAAACCTAAACTCTGCTACTTATTAAAATACTATGAGTAAAGGGGTGGCTAGGTGGTGTAGTGGATAAAGCACGGGCCCTGGAGTCATGAGTACCTGGGTTCAAATCTGGTCTGAGACACTTAATAATTACCTAGCTGTGTGGCCTTAGGCAAGCCACTTAACCCCTTTTTCCTTACAAAAAAAAAAGACTATGAGTAAATAGCTTAACCTCTTTGAGTCTCTAGATACCCCTCTAAGATTTTATGATGTACACATACATATTTACGAATGTATATAAGTGTGTGTTTGTGTATATATATATATATTATATATATATATATATATATATATTATATTTATGAACAAATTGGACTGAACTATATAAAAAGGCTCTTTCACCTCCAAATTTAATGTTCACCCTCTATCTCCATCCCCATATGAGCTACGGCTAAAAACTAAAGATTGAGCTGACATAATAGGAAAGATAAGATCATTTTCCTTTATTATATTTTTTACTATAAGTTCACATTTAAAAAAAAATGATTACAAGCGGGGTGGCTAGGTGGCATAGTGAATAGAGCACCGGCCTTAGAGTCAGGAGTACCTGGGTTCAAATCTGACCTCAGACACTTAATAATTAACTAGCCGTGTGGCCTTGGTCATTCCACTTAACTCCATTGCCTTAAAAAAAATGATTACAACACAAGTTAAATTACTATATATATATATATATATATATATATATATATATATATATATAGATTAGAAAATATTTTAAAGTTTTATGAAATTATAATGAGATTAAAAATTTCGGGTATAATATTAATTAATATCAATGTTAAGATATTCGACACATATTATGGGGCACCACTACTCTTTGAGCCCTACTATCACAACCAATTCTGAATTTATCTAAGGACATAGAAATAAAAAAAAAGACAATTAATTCAATGAAGCGTCAGTTACCACTCAGAAATATTATAGCTTCATAGGATCACAGTCACAGAACTTCAGTATAAAAAAGGGACTTTAGCATCCATCCAGGTCAAACCATACATCTAAGAAATTCCCATTTTAACAAATCTAAGCATTTGAATTCAATCTTTGCTTGAAGTTATCCAAGATAGGGGAGACCACCTCCTCTTAAAATAACACATTCATCTTTTTATGTTTCTTATTTTTAAAAAGTTATTCCTGATATCACATGAGGATAAACAGAACAATCTAATCCCTCTTCTATATGGTAACTGTTCATATATTTGAAGCCAACTACCACAACTCCTGTTGTGTTTTCTTCTTTCCAAGCTAAGCATGGCTATTTCCTTCAAGTAATCTTCTGCCATGAACTCTAGTCTCTTCATTGTCATTAATACTCTCTTCTGCTCACTCTACAAATTATGTATATCATCCTTAAACTATGAAGGGCAAAATTGACTATCACCTACTTCAAATGAGATCTGACAAGGTTAGAGTACATTGTTGTTAGTACTTCAAGTTTCAGGAAACTCTGCCTGTCAATGCAGCCTAAGACCTTATTTACTTTTTAGATTACCATGTGATTCTTTTCATTCCTATCAAATTTGAAGTACATCAAAATATCCAAATATTTTTCAGTTGTCTAACCATACTCTTATAAAGTGAAGTTTTGTTTTTTCTAATTTTTTAGGCAAGTGAAAACCTTTACATTTATGCCTATATATTTTCATCACTTTAGATTCAGCTCTAAGCTCTTGTTTATAAGCTCCTTTTGTATTGTGACACTATCATTAGATTTATAAGATATGCTTTCCAGTTTTTCAATTGTGAAGAATATGACAACTCTGTCTTTTTAAAAATCATTGAAAAAATGTTAAATAACTGAGGGTCAAGCATATATATTTCATATATATTTCAACTGGAGACACTGCCAAGTTGACATTAAACAATGTCAACTATTCTTTGAGTCAGACCAATAGACTAATTATGGATTAATCTCATGTTATTATACATGAATTCCTTGTCATATAGTAAGGAAGACTAATATGAAATATCTCATTATAAACCTAGTTTAAGTTCATAAACTAGATTACCAATTTTCTTTTTATCTAGTTCAGTAATCATGTACAAAAAAGAAAAGTTTATCTGATGTTAGTTGTTAATGTCTAGATCAGTGTTTTAATATATTACACATTTCTGCTGAGCTTCTAACCTCTTTCCTGTTTAGTAGTCTATGTTATCCCCTTCTTTAATTCTTCTTTCTGTCTAAATCAGTACAATCCAGTATTGAAAATCCTATCTCCTCCCTCTATTTATCTTCACAGAAATAATCATCAATATTTTTCTCCTTTTAATTCATAAATTTCCTTATACAAACATATTATATATATATATATATATAATATATATATATATCTACCTCTCACTATTCTCTCTTTTATATAATCTTTCTTTGAAATAATATGTATCTGTGTCATCATGGATTGCATCATGGCTTTCATGCCCCCTAATACAAACTCTCAATGAAATACAGAAACTTGATATTTTTTCTTTAAAAAAAGATGCTGTCATATTTGTAGATCATTTTTTACTCTACAACTTTTGTCTTTAACATGGTTTATGAGAGAGTGGAAAAGAAACATAATATAATGAAAGAGAGAACATCTGGAACTAACCAAGCCATTAAAAAAATATCCCATCCATACCTAACTTGACAGAGTATTATTTCATGGACTTATGAATCATTTTCTAAATTCTCTCATAGAGGGAGAATAAGAATAGAATAAGAGGAAAGAGAAATACTACTATTTTTAAAAAGTACAGCACAGTAGCACTGGCTAGTCCAATGGCCTAGTTTTTCATTTCTACAAGATCTTTATTAAAATGGTCTACAAGTGTGTGTGGAGAGCATCCATGAGGGAAATATTAAATGGTAACAGGTAATTTTGTACAGCAAATCAGTTCTTACCAGTTCTTTATTTTAATGGAAGGAATGGAGTGAACAAAATCTCCTGTGTTTATTTTGATTGAATTTAATCAATAGAATATAGTTAAGTCTTTAAAAGGAGATATCTTCTAGAATACAATGAAATGGGATAGTTAATTGGTTCAGTAGATAAGAGTTAGATTTAGAGTCAAGAAGAGCTGAAATCAAATCCATCCTCATACTTGCACTATCTGTGTGACTTGGCAAGGCATTTATAAAGCCTCCTTTTTTTGCTTTATTCCACTGGAGAAGGTAAAGAAAATCATTTCACTATCCTTGCCAAGAAAACCCTATGGGCAGTATGATCCAT
The DNA here is from genome assembly GCF_037893015.1 of Macrotis lagotis. Lineage (NCBI taxonomy): Eukaryota > Metazoa > Chordata > Mammalia > Peramelemorphia > Peramelidae > Macrotis > Macrotis lagotis. The sequence continues at coordinate 193,904,361 of NC_133658.1, read as the reverse complement.
GTGATCATGAAGAGAGTCATAACCGAATAAGTGAATAACAACAATAATATTACAATTCATTTGAGATGAGTAAATATAGGTAACAACTAAAATAATTTCTCATTGTTTCTAATTATTAATATAAAATATAACTTAGCAAATATCCATCTGATCCAAATCCATCAAATTCAATGAATGATAAATATTTTCTACTCAGCTTCTTTTGTACAATTGGTTAGAGAGCACAGTGAGTTACTCTATCAAGACATTTTCTGTGTAGAAGTTCTGAAGATGTACTATAAGTTGGATTTAGTGATGCGTTGAAAAGCTTGTTGACTACATTTAGAATATCGAGCAGATTCTTTAAAAATATATTTCAATGATTCGCCTTCCTTTCCTCCTTCCTTCCTTCCTTCCTTCCTTCCTTCCTTCCTTCCTTCCTTCCTTCCTTCCTTCCTTCCTTCCTTCCTTCCTTCCTTCCTTCCTTCTTCAGTTTCTGCTTCCTTCCTTTTCTACAGTTCCTGCTTTATTCCTAACACAACACTCTCTTCCATTTCACCCCAGGCAGGACAAAGAAAAATTAATATATTTTCAGAAATATGCATAATCAAGCAAAACAAATGTCAACATTGGTTATGTTCACAACAAGGATAGCTTTTAAAGTTACAATTTGTAGTTAATATATACTCTAAAAAGAAAAAGAAACCACCTGTATACAATAGAGAGGTGAAATTTTATGTCCATTTCTTTTTTTGTTCTACTATAAAGGTAGAAATGTCAATTTTATTTCACACTTTGAAATAAATATACATTTTTAACAATTGTGGAGTTTTTTTGATAATGTCATACATCTTCTACCTCAAAATTTCTCTCTCTCTGATCCTTCCTTTCTGACTATGTCTTTATGTCTTTCTGGCTCTATCTTTCTCTTTCTTTCTTTGCCTCTTTCAACATCCCTGACTCCTTCTCCTAAGCATGTCTTTCTGTCTTTGTCTTTCCATTTCTCTGTCTCTATCTGTTTGTCTCTGTCTCTTTGTCTCTCTTTCTAGACTTTCTATTCATATTTTGTTGCTGATGGCTAAATAGCATGATTACAATAAAATGGGAACATTTTAAATCACAGAGAGCTCAATAAAAAAGGGAAAACTTCATGTATATAAATATGTTGTAAGAATTTTGAATGGTGACATAAACGAGAAGATTTAAAGCAATTAGACTGGGAAAAGAGCTAGACCATTTAGTTGGGAAATTCAGGGATATTTTGTTGCTGCTGTTACTTGTCAAGGAGGCAAGACCATGACATGTAAATGAATTGGAAACAAGTGAGAGAGGGCTGTGCAAAATTGCCAGCCTCACTTTCTTCTCTAGCTAGAGTCATCTGGGTCCAGGGAATAGATATGGATTAGTAGATATGGAATGTAAAGCATGACATTGTTCAAACAATGGGAAAGCAATGAATTAGAATTTCTTTCCAGGGTATTGGATAGTTCTTCAATGGAAGATCTTTGCAAGGTTTTAGGGAAAAATTGTAAAATTTTAGAAGATGTAGATAGATAGAAAACTTGAACTGTGTAAAAAGTAGTCCCACTGATGAGCCCGCAATGAAATCCATTACACTGAAGTTTCAAAGCAAATACATGTTCAGCTTAGTTTTGTCTTTTCTAAGAGTAATATTTAAGGAGAAATACTGAGTATCATTTAAAAAATAACACTGGTTTAGTAAACTTGAAGGTGTTGAAGATTTGCTTCCTGTTATCACTGAACTCAGACATAAGGTCTCAGATAAAGTTCTTTTTTTGCATCCAAGCATTTCCTTTAAAAGATTTAGTTCAATAAATAGCTTCTAAAGCAACTTTTGCTAGGCATGACAGCATTATGACATGTGGGAAGAATTTAGGCAAGTGTGAAAGTCTTAAGAAATGAAAATTTTGATTTGGGAATGCTGAAAACTTTCCTACTTTGCCAAGAAGGACTGATAGATAATGTGGCCAAAGCTGAAATGTGTTCAGCATCTTATTCCTGGATAAATGCTGCCATTTGGTCCCCTCCTACATCTGAACAGAATGACAGAGGAAGACTGTAGCATCCTACACACACCAGCTGTCCACTCACCCTCCCTCCCCTCATTCCCAAATGGAGTTCTTCCTTGCTCCTAATATTTTTAAACTGCTATTTTAAGAAAAAGGAATATGGCTCAATGAAATAAAAAGGGGAAGTCAAATAACCATTCAGTTTCAATCACCTGTACAGAAAGTCATGTATGCTATCCCTACAACATAGGTCATTCTAAAATAAATAGGTAGTTTTCATTCCCCAAAATGGTTAATGATTTTTAAAACTCCCCCTAAAATCCCTAAAGCTATACTTAAAGATATCTAAGCTCAACATGTCCACCCAACTAGTTCTACAAAGAGAAAGTTTTGCTATAAGTGGGATTTTAGTGGAAGACAAAATCAAATACAGATCACCTTCTTCTGCCTACAGAGATTTTCTAAGCAAAAATAAATACATGTATTGTGTATATATATATATATACACTCATTTTATATATGTTTGTATTTTAAATATATACTTATATTTATATTTTTCAACAGCAAGGATATTCAATATAACGTTACTAACTTCCTTAACTATTCATTCATTAAAAATGACAAGTTAAATATTACTTTGAATAGAAGTTTAATAACTATTTGCTATATAATGATTTACTCTTTCAATTTGTGACTGAAAATAAAGATTTATATATAGATTAAAGCAGCTATTTATAAGGCAAAAGCAAATTATCCTTAAATATATATATATATATCTTTATAGAATGAAATTATAAAATAATTTGGAGCTTGAAGCATCCTTAGAAATCAGTTAGGTTGGGGTGGAGCCAAGATGGTGACAAGAGAGGAAAGTCTCTTAGGAGCAAACTTTGAAACTAAACTAAGGACTTTAACTAAATTTTCAAGAGACAGAACCCATAGAGGGACCAAGTGAGGCAGTTCTCCTACTCAAGGTAACCTGGAAAAGAGTAGAAAGGCTCTGCTCCCCGGGGTCCGAGGGGCGGCCGCCAGAGGTGTGGCTCACCAGAGCTAAAGAACTTCAGCCTCCAGGAAGCAGCCCTGCAGCTCACAGCAGTCAGGGAGTTTCCTGAGCTACACCCAGGGAGCATCAAGCACAAAGTGGGGGAACAGCGGGGGACCTCTGCCAAAGTGAACATGTGAAGCCCAGCCCTCAGGGCACACAGCAAGGGAGCAGTGAGCAGCAGCATGGCCAAGGCAGACCAGGAAACAGAAGCAGGCTGAGCAGGTAAGCAGGAGCCCCCAGGGCATGAGCCCATTGAACCTAGGGAGGGAACAGAGAGAGAGACTGCCAAGCTCTGCTCCTGGAACAAGAATCTGGGGCTCTGACCATCATCAGATCCTGATTGTAGTCTAGGCACCCTCACAGAACAGCAGGCCCCCTCCCACCTCAGCCAGGAAGGAAGACAGAGCCTCACACACTGAGAACCTTGTGGGAGTGTCCCAAAAGCTCAGGAAGCACCCCGAAACAGGCTTACGCTGGGAAAATGAGCAAGCAGAGAAAAAAGAGGAAGACCATTGAGAAATATTTTGTAAATGAGCCCAAGAAGGATCAAAACACTCAGTCTAAAGATGAGGAAGCACAAGCTCCTGCATCTAAAGACTCCAAGTAAAACAGAAATTGGGCTCAGGCTATGACAGAGCTCAAAAAAGAATTTGAAAAAATCAAATGAGAGAGTTAGATGAAAAACTGGGAAAAGAAATGAGAGAGATGCAGGAAAAAAACATGAAAATAAAGTCAGCAGCTTAGTCAAGGAAATCCAAAGAAAATGCTGAAGAAAATAGCATGCTAAAAACCAGCTTAGGTCAAATCCATAAAACAGTTCAAAAAGTTATTGAGGAGAAGAAGGCTTTAAAGCAAAATTGGCCAGATGGAAAAAGAGATAAGAAAGCTCTCTGAGGAAAACAAATCCTTCAGACAAAGAATAGAACTCAGGGAGATTGATGAATTTATGAAAAATCAGGAACCAATACTTCAAAAACCTAAAAAATGAAAAATTAGAAGAAAATGTGAAACATCTCTTTGAAAAAACAACTGATATGGAAAACAGATTTAGGAAAGATAATTTAAAAATTATTGGAATACCTGAAAGGCATGATCAGGAAAAGAGCCTTGACATCATTTTCAAAGAATTACTACAGGAAAATTGCCCTGATATCCTAGAAGCAGAGGGCAAAATAAAAATGGAGAGAATCCACCGATCCCCCTGAGAAAGAGATCCCAAAAAAACAACCCCTAGGGATGTTATAGCCAAGTTCCAGAACTCCCAAGTCAAAGAGAAAAATGTTACAAGCAGCCAGAAGGACACAATTCAAATACCATGGAGCTGCAGCCAGGATCACACAGGACTTAGCAGCAACTACATTGGAAGCTCATAGGGCTTGGAATATAATATACTGGAAGGCAAAAGAGCTTGGAATGCAACTGAGAATCAACTACCCAGCAAAAATTAATGTCCTCTTCCAGGGAGAAATATGGATTTTCAATGAACTAGGGGGATTTCAAATGCTCCTGTTGGAATGGCCAAAGCTGAACAGAAGGTTTGATCTTCAAATACAGGACTTAGGTGAAGCACAGAGACTGGAGGAGAAGGGGAAAATACGAGGGACTTAATGATGATGAACTGCATGTATTCCTGTATAGAAAAATGACACTGATAATAGTCATATGAACCTTCTCAGTTAATATAGCAGGTAGAATGAGCTTTTATAGTTGAAGTACAGGAGAAAGCTGAATTTGAAGATAAAATATGGTGTAAAAATGGAATCAATAGGAAAAAGGGAAATGTAATGGGAGAAAGAAAAAGGAGAGGGGGAATAGGCCAAGATATTTCATATAATAAGATTTTTCTTTATCACAATGAACTATTGCAATATTATGGAAGGGGGAAGGCAAGGGGGAATGAGGGAATCTTTGCTCTCATCAGAGGTAGCTAGGAGAGGAAACAGCATATATACTCAATGTGGTATAGGCATCTGGAGTAAGAAGGAGCGGGGTAGACAAGAGGAAGGGGGAAATGTGAGTGATGGAGGAGAGGATGGACCATTGGGTGAGAGAGGTCAGTTATAACACATTTTCTCTTTTACTTCTTGCAAGGGGCTGGGATTGGATGACCTGTATGGGACCATAGGGCCAGGTGGATGCTGAGCCTACGGGATGGTAGGGGGGCTCAGGGCCTCTTGGACCCAGGACCAGGGATCTGTCTGCTGTGCTACTCAGCTACCCTACAGCAGAGTCAGAGTGAAAGGAGAGAGAAAATATAGTACATGGTAGTGGAGAAATACAAAAAGAGGGAGTTGTGATCAGCAATGGCAATGGTGGAAAAACATGGAAGTAACTTTTGTGATGGACTTATCATTACGAATGTGATCCACCAGCGACCGAGTTGTTGGTGTTGG